>NC_043992.1:2097500-2350000 GCF_902150065.1 Myripristis murdjan | reverse complement strand
AGTGTTGTGCAAAAGAGCCTGAAAAATGTGTGAATCCAATGAAAAGCTATGAACACATTTGCAAAAGAAAACTTCTGCTGTGGTTTGGAGGTGAAGATGTCGACAAAGTGCATCCCAGTTCCATTATACTGGAAAAAGTGATTGGAAAAAAAAGTAAAATACTTCATTATCACAGAAAACAAACAGCACACTTGTTTCACATTGGAATCAAACTCTGGTCTCCTACCTGAAAGTCCTCTCTACTACCACCACCTTGATGATGAACTTGAACAGCTCTGAATGTGATTGGCCTGCGTCATCCTGAGGCTTTTCCATGATGTTACCTCAGGGGCTGTGTCATGCTGTAAAGTGGCTGTGTCATGCTGTAAAGTGGCTGTGTCATGTCGTGCTGCTGGTACACAGTTAGACCACAGTTAAGATGAGAGCTTATCAACAGAGATGGAGACTAAATAAAGAAAACAATGAGCTCACGGATTATCGTTTTGCTTTATGAATTATTCTCCTCATAACTCATAATGTGTTTTACTTCCATGCCAACAAAAGTACATGTGGAGTTTTTTTTTTTTTTTTTTTTTTTTTTTTTCATTTTCTAGCATTTAATAATAGCTACTGTCTTCTGTCCATGGTGCTGTGTGTAAGGCATTGTATAAATGTAATTTGTCAATACATTTATGTACAAAAACCTGCACATTTATAGAACTTGATGATTGAAGTAATTAGGATTTTTCCCCCCGCTGTATGTGTGTGTGTGTGTGTGTGTGTGTGTGTGTGTGTGTGTGTGTGTGTGTGTGTGACCATCCTTTCCCACAGTAGCAGAATAGAGGGGTCTTTTTTATTTGAGTGTCATGTTGCTTCCTCTGTGTCTGTCTTGTGTAGAGTATGTGTGTGTGTGTGTGTGCATGTGAGTAAGCATGTGAGTGTGTGTGTGTGTGTGTGTGTGTGTGTGTGTGAGGGAGAGAGAGAGAGAGAAAGAGAGGGGAACTGCCTCTTATGTAAAGCAGCATGCCTTACACACACACACACACACACACACACACACACATGCACTCCTCAAATACCTCCAGTTAGCATGGACAGCTGGCCAGTTGGCGGGAAAGCAGAGGACCAGCTGTCACTGGAGAGGGAGAGGGAGAGAGAGAGAGAGGATAACATATATAAAGAGAGAGAGAGAGAGAGAGAGAGAGAGAGAAATGAATAGGAAAAATAAGACAGAGACGGAGAGAGAGAGAGAGACATAAAGGGAGGAAGAGAGAGCTGTTCTTTCTATGAGGGAAGACTTAGAGAGAGAGAGAGATCAACAAAGGCCAAGACGTAGAAAGAACAAGGGAGGGCAAGTGGCTAAAAGACAGAGAGAGAGAGAGAGAGAGAGAGAGAGAGAGAGAGAGAGAGAGATGTTTCCAGCTAATTTCCACACATCACCTTCACATTTAGATTCCGCAGTAGAAACCCTGACATGGCTTCAACCTGCAGAGTTACAGCTTTCATTTTAAATCTGCCATACTGTCTCTCCTTTAAAGGAAAACCCCCCCCCCCCCAAAAAAACAGGCCTTTAAAGTTTCATTCCTGCTGGATTTAGCAGTTTAATCTGCAATTAGCCTAACAACTTCAGCTGCAGAGGGAAAAGAGACACTTTCTACCATTAAAAACATTTCAGATGAGGAGATTTAAAACGAGGCTCATTAATGTTCCCTCTCCCTGTGTGTCCTCCAGAGACAGAGCAGGAAGGAAGGAGGAAGAGAACTGTGTGTGTTGCTATTAACGTCTCAGCTACAGACTCACATTTAGATGTTGCTTTATTTCCCTTTCACCTGATTTAAACCTCTGTTCTTGTCTCCGTACATAACAGCAGTGTCATAGCTTTACTATTGTCCCCCAAAATCCAACATCCGCCTGTCTGTCCATCCATCATTTTGGGGTGTCCCAGACGAAAGATGACCAATGTGAAAGAAACGTAGCAGTATCTGTGGTTGTGGCTCCAAAACGGCAGTCCTTCATCACACTGAGACAGAGGTTCAAAAATGGCCCATGTCCTTTAGGAGAACTGTCTCATAATGTGACAGCTGCTATGATGCATGTCCACCAGCCAACCAATAGGAATGCAGCATAACATGATGCACTGATCAGCACAGCACTGGCACTAAACCCAATGATGGAGGGAAAACAAGCAAAACAAGATGTTAGTTTTTTGGGTTCCGGTTCCCGACCGAGTGTCCCATTTAACCCCCGAGTCAGGTTATTTTATTGGCCTCTGTGTAAAAATAAAATAAAAAAATAATAAAAAAGGCACTATGGGACCGAGTGTGACCTTGTTGGCATTGGTCAAAAGTTAAGCAGGGCTTTTATTTTGATGTATGTTGCACTCGCCTTATTTGTGATGTTCTCGCGTAACTTCAGAAAATAACTTCATGGAATCACGCGCCACCGACAGCACTGGCTGTATTCGACCTCAGGTACCTAGCGCTGCGATGCGAGCCAGAAACACCTCCCTCTGCTAGTAATAACGCTGCTCCGTCCGTTAAAAAGGTGGTAACTTATGCAAATATTGAATTAATTATATTTAAAAAGCAACTCATGCATCGTTTCCGAAAATAAAAAAAAGAATAAAATAAAATAAAATCCCTACCTACCCATCCTTCCCATGAATAAATAAAATAAAATAAATCCCCCCTACCCATCCTTAAAATGTTAAATAAAATAAAAAATAAAATAAAATAAATTCCCTACTACTCATGCCCTTAAATGACAAGGAACCGGAACCCAAAGTTTTTTTTTGTTTGGCCTTATAACGATCAGGTAAATATTCTCCTCCTCTTCTTTTTTTTTTTTTTTTCCAAACACATTAATGCTGCTGCTGCAAAGCCTGCAGATGGATGAAATATGCTGATGATGTTTTCTTGTATATGGACTTGCGGTGTAGCCTCTAGGATTCATTCTCATGATCACTGGATGGTCAACATAAATCAAACTTGATGTTCTATCGAGTTTATTAGATCCATAAACTCGTAAGATTGCTGACTTCCTACAGTCTGTGGGTGCCATTAGATGCAACTTGTGGGAATGATACATTTTGTCACTGTGGTCCAGCATTTTGAGTATAAACCTGATCGGCTCACCACAGCGCCAGTTTGTGTCTTCACTTCAGTTCAGTTTGTATCATGTAGCTCCTGACCTGGGTCTGTTTTTTTTTTTTATCTGTCAACAAAGCAAAGGGTGGCTACTTTGAGGAATGTAAAATATAAAACATATTTAGGGTTATTTATTATTTTATTTTCTTTGCTACATAATTCCATATATCTTCCTTCATATATTTGATTTGATGTACAAAGTAGTAAAAATAAAGAAAAAACATTGAACGAGAAGGTGTGTCCAAACTTTTGACTGGTAGTGTACATCTATCTATCTATCTATCTATCTATAGATATATATAGATACATATATAGAAAGATAGATAGATACACACACACACACACACACACACACACACACACACACACACACACACATATCTATATATTAGATTTTTTTCAAGAAATAAAGAATAAATGAGGAATAAGAAATAAATTGGGACACTTTATGATGTTACACATGGAGCTTTGTGAGACCAGGTTCTTGTTCTCTGTCTTCTCTTTCTTTCCCCTCTCTGCCTTTATCTCTCTCTCTCTCTCTCTCTCTCTCTCTCTCTTCTGTCTCCCCATAAGGCCTTCATTCACCATCCAGTTTCAATGAGGTTAATTATCTGTTGCCTAATTGGCCTGAGGGCCCTCTTAACTCACACACACACACACACACACAAACACACTGGGAAAAGAGAGACTGACTAAATGACTCCACATAAATCTTCAACCAGCAGCAACACGAGTGTGCGCGCACACACACACACACACACACACACAAATATTCTCAATGTGTAATACTAATTTTAATGTTTTCTCAAACACAGAAACATACAGACACACACACATACACAAACACACACTCACGCATACTATATATTCATGAAGATACATGCACATAAACATGCAAATGTACACACACACACACACACAAACATCACACACACACACACACACACACACACACACACGCACACACAGATGCATATACATACACACACACTGACACACATGCAGTGAGTGCACAGACTTTTGCAGACTTGAAACAAGTTTTCTTGTACATCATGTGTACCATAAGGTCTCTCTCTCTTTCTCTCTCTCTCTCTCCCTCTCTCTCTCTCTCTCTCTCTCACACACACGCACACACACGCACAGGAACCAGGGAGCGTGGTAAAATAAGGCTGAATAGTGAAAAGCAGCTATTTATTCCCGCTCCCTCAGGTCCCCTGGGACACACACTGATAGGAACAATGACTGGTTTAACTCCATATAGCACTCTCTCACATGGACCTGCACGCACACACTCACACACACACACACACACACACACACACCCTTAATAAAACCAAGATTTGTTCACTTTACCCATACGGAGCATATAAAGGTTAAAATACTGCATAATGTGCATAATGTTTCTGTTTCTGTGTAATGCAGATGTATTTTACATGTTTCTTTCTCCTACGCGTGCGTGCACACACACACACACACACACACACACACACACACACAATATTAAATCCAGTCTGCTGTGATCATGCCTCCGCAGTGTGACTCTCATGAATATCAATATGCAACATGGCAAAAACCTACATCCTAACACGTCATTCAGTCTCCTCTCCAGGGTTCAAATCTGGTTTTCTTCAAATAAACAAGATTTGTTTTAAAAAAAAAATCTGCCAGTGGGATGAAACGAGCCCACTTGTTTCCGATGTGCCTTATCCTGCCCTGTTTCGTCAGATTTATGCTGCTTACAAGAAACATTCCTGAAACCAGAGAAACTGCATTGGAACCAAGAGGGACTGTCTCATCCCACGGGCTCTTTTTTTTTTTTTTTTTTTCTTAACCTTATTTGAAGAAAAAGAAAGGGGGATTTGTTAGCCAGGACAGCAGTTAACATCAAGGTAAGTTTAACAGCCCTCCATCTCTCTCCATGGGTCGGGCGAGCGTACAGTGTGTGTGCCACCTGCAAGCTGTTACAAAACCATGAACCTAGACACAAGGAAAAGGACAGTTACTGTAAATCACTGATAATCCCTTTTAACCCTATAAAGCCTGAACTATGAAAGAATTGGCAGAAAATTCCAATTTTTTGAAATTGAACCCTTTATTTAGTCCTATGACAAAATATATTAAAAAATATATATATGTTATTACACGACCTTTCTGGTGTATGATATATGATATGTACTTGAAGTGCCAATGGTATGGTCCAGGGTGAACAGGGGAAGTGTTCAAAGGTATACAACAGTATTTTGGTCAAGTATTGATTAAACTGAAAACGAAAAACGGAATTGAAAACGTTTATCATATATGATACAAATGGCTTTATAGGGTTAAAATTGATTTTGGTGTTTCACAACCTCCCTGTTTTTTCTCCAGCCTTCTTTCTTCCTCTTCCTCTTCCCCATGTCCTTCTTCCCCCTTTCTTTCTTTCCATGTTTTTCTATAATTTGTTCTTATTTCTTTCTCCTCTCCTTCTTTGTTTCCTGAATTTGTCTCTTTCTTCTCTCCTCCCCCAGCCTTCACACCTCCATGCTCCATCAGGAGTGGCACAAAGCCTGCCGCTCCCGTGGCAACCGGCCTGCCGCCGCTTCTGCCCTGGCAACAGGCCGTTGTCAGGGTGCTGACCCCTGACCCCGTCACAGCTGCTCAGCCGCCGTCTATCCCACAATCCCCTGCTCTCTGCTCGCTCCCGTGACCAGGGGGTCAGCAAACAAAACTACCTTGCTCTCTCTTTGTCCTCCATCCATCTGTAATGAGGAGAGGAGAGAAAGGCTAACATGATACTAGGATACTAGGATTCAGCTAGCATGATGTTTTAAGGCCAATACTGATGCTGATATTTTGTGTCTGTTCAAATCTACACAACTTTATTTTAAATTCTAGCAGAGATACCAAATTATCCCAAGATCCCAAATATGTCCTGCTGACTTACTTTACACTGAAATGTAGATAAAATGCGGTATAATCAAATGACGTTACATCATAACCTGGAAAATTCAGCTAATGTAGGCTGTGTTTGTCTTCTGTCAAGACAAAGGCAACGAGTAATGAGCCCATCTAAAGTTTCAGTCGCTGTAACTGCATCATGTAATTTGGAGAAGTAATTAGTTACATTTCTGTGTTATTGCAATCACTTTAATACAAAGTAAGGAAATCAAGGATAGAATCATGCACTGCAAAAAGTCAAAATCTTACCAAGATTATTTGTCTTATTTCAAGTAAAAATGTCTTATTTCTAGTCAAAATATCTCATTACACTTAAAATAAGACCTGATCAGCTAAGAAATTACTTGTCTTTAGACAATTTTCACTTGTTTCAAGTGAAAATTCACTTGAAACAAGAAACAAATTTTGCCAAGTGAACAAGCAAATTTTTACTTGTGACACAAGTGAACAAGTAAAAATTTGCTTGTTCCATTGGCAGAATATGTTTCTTGTTTCAAGCTAATTTTCACTTGTTTCAAGTAGATTTTCACTTGAAACAAGTGAAAATTGTCTAAAAACAAGTTATTTCTGAGCTGATCATGTCTTATTTTAAGTGTAATGAGATATTTTGACTAGAAATAAGACATTTTTACTTGAAATAAGACAAATTATATTGGTAAGATTTTGACTTTTTGCAGTGTGTGATGTGAACAAGACATTAGACAGTAAAACATGTTTAGGTTATTTTTTCTCTGCTGTTTAAAATGTTCATATTTCTATTTTTTATATATTCCTTGTTTATAGTGTATATATTGCTTGCTGCTATTTATCATCTGTTTATACTGTAAATTTGCACATTGCCCACATCTATGCACATTGTATACATCTATGCACACATTTTTTTTTGCACATTGGGTACTTAGATATCAAGTGTCATCTTTTATTCTTTATTTATTTTTATTTATTTAATCTTGTAATCTGTGGATACTGTTGAAAACTGTGAATTTCCTTCGGGATGAATAAAGTATCTATCTATCTATCTATCTATCTATCTATCTATCTATCTATCTATCTATTTGATTAGTCAGTCAGACGGTCAACGATCAAAGATGTACCATATTCAGAGCGTTGAACTGTTTTTAATGGTGATGTGTTCACTGACTCACTGCGTCTCCTGAGTGTGTTGGAGCTCAGCAGCCAGTCGCTGATACACACCACAGGCTTCAGATTAAAGTGCAGCGATCTTTCTGAATCTCACACCGTGCCTCAACAACACAGCAGCATGTACCGCTTGCTAGGGGAACAATCAGCCACGTGAGTGTGTGTGTGTGTGTGTGTGTGTGTGTATGCATGCTTGCCTGTGTGTGTCTATGTGTGTGTATTCTCGAATTTCATGCAAGAATGCAAGATGAGGAAGATGAGGAAGAGAAAGATGACTTTTTAGAGAATGTGTTTTACGTTAAAGTGCTCAACTGTCACATACTTGATAACTGATGAACAAACCAACTTGATGACTGATTGTTTTGTTGCTGATTGTTGACTGTTTTTTAAAACTCGTCTTAAAACCCATTTTTCTTCCTTGGCTTTCAACCCCACATGAGACTCTGCTTCTGTTTTAGTGTTTTATGGTTTGTTTTACTTATTGCTTTATTTGTTTTTAATTGTTTTATTGTGTTTAAATTGTTTCATTGTTTTTACGTTGTTTTAGAAACATTAAAAACAATAAACAATTATTTTAATATTTATTTATTTTCCTGTTATTGCCTATTTTTGTACAGCACTGTAACCGTTGCAACTGTGGTTGTTTTAAAGGGCTTTATAAATAAAGTTGAGTTAAGTTGAGTTATGCTATTATAAAAATCAAATTGGGTTGAATAAAATACAAACTTCAGCACCCACAGAAACTCAAACCTCCCAGGTAGATCCAACCCGAAAATTAACAAATGAATCACTGAGAAAAAGGCAGGCCTCTCAGTGGTAAAGCAATCCAGTTGAAAAAGAATCGAATATTGTTCTTGTCTTTCCAAGATGAAAAGTACCCCAAGATGAGAGGGGATGATGAATAGTGATGCTGATGGGCTTCTTTTTTTTTTTTTTTTTTTTGGTTGACTTTACGTGGTTGGATCAGCCTCACACTGCAGATGCTGCTGCAGCTGATGACCTCATCAAATTCTACTTTGACATGGGATTTAGGAACAAGGAAATCCTGCTGATTTGAACCCAGAATCACAAGATGGTTTTCTTCTGAATTGGCCCAAGTCACAGCAACATCTCTTCAGAGTCCAGATGCTGAGGAGAAGATTGTGATTCTGGGCTCAAACCACCAGGATTTCCTTCTGCCTGAATCCAACAGGAGGAGAGCCCTTAATGTTATTAGTGGTTTCTTGTCTCTATAATAAACAGTTCGGTAATAAAGAAAACTAAACAGTTATCACATCTTATATTAACCATATTTTCTGTATTAATGTAGTGTGGATACTGTCCTTGTGCACTCGCTTGCTCTCAGGCAGCGGTGGAAATCTGCCTCATCAGCATCAGCACGGCACATCCCGCCTGTTTCTGTGTGGCGGCCGCTGTCGGTCCAGTGACGTGCGACGCACCACAGACGCTGTCAGGAAGTGAGCAGGGCCGTGCAAAACAAACACAACAACCATCACTCAGCAACACGACGCTGCCAAACTGTGGAAAACAAAAAAATACAAAACAAGTTAAAGTTAGGACTTGGTTTAAAATTACAGTTACAGTTAGAGAATGAACGCTTTTGGCTAGGGTATTTGCAAGTATATTAATACAGTTTTGTGCATCTGAGTGTGTGTGTGTGTGTGTGTGTGTGTGTGTGTGTGTGTGTGTGTGTTGGTTCCAGGTGCTGTCCCCTGTGTAACTTGAGCTGCTCTTTATTAATAAATAATGCCTCCGAACCAGGCTCCTCACTCAGCTCGCTGGATAGGTAGCCTTGCCGCGCTGCCATTTGCCCTCTGAAGGACAGATCTGCACACACACACACACACACACACACACATACATACACACACAACATACAGCACATGCAGCAAGCAGCATCACAGAGAAGCAGTGTGTATTTTTAGATTGAGGTTTGAGTTCTAAGGATTTATTTATTTTTTTTTTCTTCTTTGTTTTGTCATCCGGAGCGGCCGCCGACCATGAACCCTGAGTAGTGAGTATCTCTGTTATTTTATATGTGCCGTGTAGGGACTGAAATGTTAAATATATGAAGAGTTTTGAAAATCTATTGATTCAAGCACCTGCTCTTTCAAGACTGACCACTGACATGGAGGATAAGCACATTACATCATGGTTAGGACTCATCTAGAGCCCTCGCAAACCAGCTCTGCTGTTGTCAACTGTGCTGTTGGATTGTTGCCTCTCTCCGTGCTGGATATGAGGTCTTTTGTCATGAAACCCTTGATATCTGCGTGTATGTCTTGATGTGTTACATGGAGCTTCTTGAGTGTCACTACTGCTATGTTAAAGTTAGCCCACATGTAACGTTAGCTCCGTGCTGTGCGTCTCCGTCCTGTTTCTCTATGAAGCTTTATGAGGTGTAAGCGTATATTATGTTACCTTTGTCCCCCTTCTAGATGGTTGTTGGTGACTCTGAGGTAGACTGTGCAGTGCACACCTGTTCTTTATGGGACAATTCTTGAGGATGTAGATTATTTTAGTCTAGTTTTGACTCTGTAGTTGGAAAATGAGATGACTCCCATGTCTTTGGATGCTTCCCTTGTTATTTGTTACACTCCTTTAAACCGAAAACATCATGTTAAAAAGTGCAGTCCTACCTATCCTAACTATCAAACAAGTCTGCAAATTTTGCCATCAACCCTATACAGTCTCTCTCTACAAAGGCAAAACGTAGTAGTTTTTTGTGCTAAAGGTCAAAGGTCATGACCTGAGTTTGGATCAGATGACAACAAAGTGATAGCCATGAATGCAGCCTTTCTGTTGGGTTAAAAAAGGCCACAGGATGTACAGTTGACAGCAGCAGCCATGTTGACTCCACAGTGCTGCTCCGTGGCTGTTGCTATAGTAACTGGTGATTCTGTTGTCTGTGTGAATCAGACTACCTAACTAAGACAGAGACAAACGTTGACTACATTTACATGCACAGACTAAACTGGCTATTGCTCCAAACCTTATTCACATTGATCAAGGTCTTATTCAAATGAGCTGTGGTCTTCCTCAGTGAGGCTGATTCCCCGAGACTGAGTTTCCTTGTTGCCATGGAAAGTTTCGGCTGTCAGATCCTCTCTCCTCTTTTTTGAGTGAAGGTTCCTCTAATACATGGGAAGGAAATGAAAGGAATTGATGATCTCCATGGTAATGGAATATTAACTGCTATTGTAATATTTAATGTAAACATCACATTTTATCCATTCGTTATCGGTCTTCATCTCCCCGCTGGTGTTTCCTCAGTTTAAACTTTTAGAGAGATTTATTATAGCGTTTCCTCTGTTCCTGGTTTGTTGAGTGATTTATTACAGTTTCCTCTAATTTTTTATGTACTGTTTTATTGTGTTACACACAAACCACTATGCACAAGAATTATTCATTTGTATGAAAAGAACTATTGAAACAAACTCTGATTGATTGATGGATTAACTGATTGACCACACTGTATCCATAATGCTATGTGAGAGAGTTTGACAGACAGTGACAGCAGTGAGGTGTTTCCATGCCACACTCCTCCAGGCAAAACATTAAGTTGATAAAACACTGGCTTGTCCTGAGTCTGCTGATATAGTTTTATGATTCCAAGGAATGACTCGGAGAATGATTGATAAATGATAACCAGAAATTTGATTAATTTTTGGAGAGTTTGGATATCTGAAAATCATGAAATGAAGAGAATACACTGTTAGGCAAGACACACATAGCAGCGTTTATCCAGTTTATCCAGTGTGGAGTTTTAGTTCTACTGTTTCATCGTAGTGTGCACGTGTGTGTCTTTTCCCAGTGACTACCTGTTCAAGCTTCTTCTGATCGGTGACTCTGGAGTCGGAAAGTCATGTCTGCTGCTGCGCTTCGCGGTAGGCCGGCTCTCAACATGTCTGCTGCAGCGTCAGCCCAGTGCATGGTCTCTGCAAGGAACGCATACATGAACGCAAGAGCTAGATCCACCCAAGGCCACGTTAAGCTTACATGGTGCACTCTCACATATCGACTCCTGCGGTTACTCATCATTTTTACACACGGGGGAAACAAAGGCAACTTCCTGCTGGAGAGGGGGATTTAAAATTGGCTCTCGTGGAGGAACATGACCCTCCATCAGCGCCAAAAAGCGTTTTGAAAATAAGATGGTATGAAACATGTTTGGCAGATTCTCTTCAGAATTTGCCACCACTGCCATTCATTTGCACAGAACATAAGAAATCATGTCTTCTTCTTCTTCTTCTTCTTCTTCTTCTTCTTCTTCTTCTTCTTCTTCTTCTTCTTAGTTGGTAGTTGCTATATACCAGAAATTTCATTCTGGACCCCTTCCTGAAACACATGACACTGGATGTTTGAGTCATGTTACAAATTTCTAGCTGCACATTTTGCCATGCAAGAACACAAAGAGCAGCCTTTTTGTTGCCCTCTGAGTTTGCGTAAACGTTCCTTGTGTAGACTGTTCACACATTTTTTTTTCCAATGCTTTATTATCTGCTGCTGACCATTCACCCCCCCCCCCCCCTCCCCAGGACGACACCTACACGGAGAGCTACATCTCCACCATCGGGGTAGACTTCAAGATCAGGACCATCGACATGGAGGGGAAGACAGTAAAACTACAAATTGTGAGTTCAGATGAGACAATAAATGCTGAAGTATACGTAAATTTAGTTGTTATTCTTAAAATGTGGGGAAATCTGATTCTGGTTCTGTTGTCTTTCTGAGTCAGAATGTGTCTCTTTCGGCTCAGTTTCACCACTTGCCTTGGTTGTTGCACTGACTCGCTTCATGGTTTCCTCTGCTGTAAATGTCAAGGAAGAGGAGGGAGGGGAGCTTCCTTTAAACAGTAGGGGAGGTGTACTTTTTTGGGTCAACTGTTTTGTCTTTGTCTTTACTAAAGAGCATCAACGTGTTAGAAGGGATTTTTCCATCAGCCATTCAGCTTTAGCTCCGTTTGCTCTGGAACAACAGCGCCCTCTTTCTGTTTTGTGCCGTAAAGCAACACAGCAGATTTGCTAAGAGGGAACTGGTGGTGGACTGTTGACCTCCAACTACATCACACAGTTTAAAATGCTGTGTAGAGGGGGCTATTGGTCATTGCAGAGATGGTCTTGTTTGTTTATGCTAATTATGTCAAAGTATCCCAACTGATTTCACAATGACATATTCTGATATACAGTACAGGCCAAAAGTTTGGACACACCTTCTCATTCAATGCGTTTTCTTTATTTTCATGACTATTTACATTGTAGATTCTCACTGAAGGCATCAAAACTATGAATGAACACATGTGGAGTTATGTACGTAACAAAAAAAGGTGAAATAACTGAAAACATGTTTTATATTCTAGTTTCTTCAAAATAGCCACCCTTTGCTCTGATTACTGCTTTGCACACTCTTGGCATTCTCTCCATGAGCTTCAAGAGGTAGTCACCTGAAATGGTTTTCACTTCACAGGTGTGCCTTATCAGGGTTAATTAGTGGAATTTCTTGCTTTATCAATGGGGTTGGGACCATCAGTTGTGTTGTGCAGAAGTCAGGTTACTACACAGCCGACAGCCCTATTGGACAACTGTTAAAATTCATATTATGGCAAGAACCAATCAGCTAACTAAAGAAAAACGAGTGGCCATCATTACTTTAAGAAATGAAGGTCAGTCAGTCCGGAAAATTGCAAAAACTTTAAATGTGTCCCCAAGTGGAGTCGCAAAAACCATCAAGCGCTACAACAAAACTGGCACACATGAGGACCGACCCAGGAAAGAAAGACCAAGAGTCACCTCTGCTTCTGAGGACAAGTTCATCCGAGTCACCAGCCTCAGAAATGGCAAGTTAACAGCAGCTCAGATCAGAGACCAGATAAATGCCACACAGAGTTCTAGCAGCAGACCCATCTCTAGAACAACTGTTAAGAGGAGACTGCGCCAATCAGGCCTTCATGGTCAAATAGCTTCTAGGAAACCACTGCTAAGGAGAGGCAACAAGCAGAAGAGATTTGTTTGGGCCAAGAAACACAAGGAATGGACATTAGACCAGTGGAAATCTGTGCTTTGGTCTGATGAGTCCAAATTTGAGATCTTTGGTTCCAACTGCCGTGTCTTTGTGAGACGCAGAAAAGGTGAACGGATGGATTCCACATGCCTGGTTCCCACTGTGAAGCATGGAGGAGGAGGTGTGATGGTGTGGGGGTGTTTTGCTGGTGACACTGTTGGGGATTTATTCAAAATTGAAGGCACACTGAACCAGCATGGCTACCACAGCATCCTGCAGTGACATGCCATCCCATCCGGTTTGCGTTTAGTTGGACCATCATTTATTTTTCAACAGGACAATGAGCCCAAACACACCTCCAGGCTGTGTAAGGGCTATTTGACCAAGAAGGAGAGTGATGGAGTGCTGCGGCAGATGACCTGGCCTCCACAGTCACCGGACCTGAACCCAATCGAGATGGTTTGGGGTGAGCTGGACCGCAGAGTGAAGGCAAAGGGGCCAACAAGTGCTAAACACCTCTGGGAACTCCTTCAAGACTGTTGGAAAACCATTTCAGGTGACTACCTCTTGAAGCTCATGGAGAGAATGCCAAGAGTGTGCAAAGCAGTAATCAGAGCAAAGGGTGGCTATTTTGAAGAATCTTAAATATAAAACATGTTTTGAATTATATCACACTTTTTTGTTTACTACATAATTCCATGTGTTCATTCCTAATTTTGATGCCTTCAGTGAGAATCTACAATGTAAATAGTCATGAAAATAAAGAAAACGCATTGAATGAGAAGGTGTGTCCAAACTTTTGGCCTGTACTGTATATATTAGGGATATGCAATATTGGAGTTTTTTTCTGATATCCAACATGCTGATGTTTTCCAGCTCTTTTGGCTGATGCTGATACTGACTCCAATACAGCGTACTTGTTCCACCTAATTGCAGAGGACATCAAGTCTCTCCTGTTGTGGAATTAACATTTTATTATGCCTGCTCTTATTGTGAAGGCCCACTGGCAGATGCAGACATAAAATACAAAGTTTTTCAAAATGTACACATTCCCCTGGCAAAATAAGAAAACTACTCCGATGTAGGTTATGTAAAACATGCCACATTTATTTTATCAATGTGGCATTTATTTGTCCTATTTCACATATCGGCATGTCATATCAGCAGAACTCTTCATTTAAGGCCATTACCGATATTTCATTTCCTAAGCTGATATAAGCTGATACTGTTGTCATGCCGATATTATCGTGCATCCCTAATATACAGCGGGTACTGATATACTGAATGACCCAGAATGACTCAGTATATGTGTATGTTCTCCCAGTGGGACACAGCAGGCCAGGAGAGGTTTCGAACCATCACCTCCAGCTACTACAGAGGAGCTCACGGCATTATCATTGTGTATGATGTCACCGAGCAGGTATGTGTGTGTGTGTGTGTGTGTGTGTGTGTGTGTGTCATGAGCATCTACATGCTGATCAGCAAGAACACTGTATGGATGAACAGCTGTTTTCAAACACTAACATTTGTCCTCAGGAGTCCTTCAACAATGTGAAGCAGTGGCTGGAGGAGATTGAGCGGTACGCCTGTGAAAACGTCTCCAGGCTGCTGGTGGGAAACAAGTCGGACCTCGTTAGTAAGAAAGTGGTGGACTGTGCCACTGCTCAGGTACTCACCGGGCCACCCTGCGCTCCCACACTGCCCACATGCTCTGTCTGGGGATGTGAACTAGCAGCGCCCCTGTCACAAGCCTGCCTCCCCAGCATCGAGGCTGCCTCCGCCTGATCATGAGCTGGTGCAGGCAACAACACAATAGTGTTTCAAACTGATATCTGAAGAGCTGATTTCCTGAAGTTTAAATTAGCCATGTAATGTTATCAGACTTCCTTGACTTCAGATATTTTCTGTTATAACAGGATATTGGGGTGGGACAAAACATACACTCTCACACAAACACACACACACACCCACACACACACACACACACACACACACACACACACTCATGCACGCACGCACGCATGCACACACACACACACACACACACACACACACACACACACACACACACACACACACACACACACACACACACACACACAGACATACAAACATTACATACATACATACACACATACATATCTTTATATCTTATCTTATCTTTCATATGTGTGTGTGTGTGTGTGTGTGTGTGTGTGTGTGTATGCATATATCATGTGTGAAACACACACAAAAGTCTTGATGGCATCTTCTCATTTAGTCAGTGAAGATTGAAATTACCTGCCATTTACCTTTAAAGACTCATCGTTAGGGTTAGGGTTAGTTTTCAGTATGTTTTCAGTATGTGTAAGTGTATAAGTTTAGTGTTTTTTTTAAGTGTTTGTCTCATTTTGAATGGAAACTCTTAATTTACTGATGCCAGATTAGTTACACAGAATCAGATTATATCCAGTTATGGCTGGATGCTGCCTATTTCCAGCAGTAAAATGTCTGCTGCTGCTGGTTGGATCAGCTGGCTGTGACACACCCAGCTGGATGGGCTTGATGCTTATCTGGCACCTCAGCTTTCCGTTAGATGACTGTCAGTGGAAGCTTGTATTTAAGACATGAACCTTGTCGTCTGAAAGCAAACTGAGAGTTTCCCCCTCCCTCCTGCTGCCTCCCTGCAGGATCTGGCCTCGTCGCTCCACATCCCCTTCATGGAGACGAGCGCTAAGAGCTCCGATAATGTGGAGAGGGCTTTCCTCACCATGGCCTCTGAGATCCACAAGCGTCTGGCCAGCGAGGGAGGTGGGATGCAGGGCGAGGGGACGGCGGCCAAGGGCCAGACCACCAAGATCAATAGCGCCCCCCTGTGGCCTGGAGGGGAGAAGCAGGGGCAGGAGGCCAGCAATTGCTGCTGAGCACAGCATTATGAGATGTGTCATTTTCGGCACATCTGCCTGTCTAGTTTTGGGACTACATGGGTTTGTGCTTTTTACACAAGCAAAAAAAAAAAAAAAAATGTCAGGGTCCACTTTTTGACTCAACATGTTGTTGGTACTGGGTGAAATCCTTGCATGAAAAATTCTAAATTTTCAGGAACAAAGAAAAAATAGTTTTAGCTAACAATAGAGCGTTGACATGCTTTTTTTTTTTTTTTTTTTTTAATTTTGAAATATTTTGCCATTTGTCCTTTTAGTAGACAGTGTACACAAACAGGTTAAGATTTGAAACAAGCATGTTGTAACGACAGACTATGCACCTAAGTCACCTGAACCACTTTTACCTGCCCAATATAATAATAAAAATAATAATAATATAATGTAAGTCAACACTTGATTGACAGAATAAAAATACTTTTACAAACAGGACATCTAATTTTTTTTAAAAAATAAATTTTAAATTTGAATAGTACACTTCATTCAATGACCTTATTTTCTATCCTTAAAGAAACTTCTATGCAACTCTTTTCTCTAGCAGATAAGCTTTACTTATTGATGAATGCACAGTGTGATGTAAACTGTTGACATCACCGGCCTTAGAGATGATTTACTGTGTTCAATAACTTTTCTTGTTTGTTGTTTGATTGTGGCAATAAATATCTGTAATGGCAGTTGCAATAAAAGTATTTATGGATACCATTTGTGTAGCTGCACATATGTAGTGATGGTGAGCACAAAAGATTCATAATGGCATGTTTGTATACATAATATACACATTTTATGTATAACTGTAAATTTGAACAGTCAGAGGAATTCAGAAATACACCTCTACTAATATAGCATGTAAAGGAAATTGTCATTTATGTTTGTTCCACACATCCGTTCGGTGCATCATGTTGGAGGAACTGAAGGATGTAAAGGAGAGTGTCAAGCCTGAAATGCCTTCAACTGTCTGCAAAAAAAGTGGAGTATAAAAAAGCTTGGCCACTCTGCAGAAAATCCTCCTTAAGTAATCTAGTAATCAAGTAATCTCATCCCAAATTCAGTGTTAAAATATTGCTTTTCTTCAAACAGGGTGAAAAAAAAAATCTGCTGGTGGGATGAGATAATCCCACTTGTTTCTCTTACGACTGTGGTTGTAATCCTGTACATTGGTTGTGTGTGTGTCAGGTATGGTGTATGTGTCTGCCTGCATGCACTCTTATGAGATGTTTTTGGTGGGTGTGGGGAAGAGGATGTGATTGGACTGGCTCCAAGCTCTTGACGGTGATTGGCTGCTCCGAGGCGATTGGCTGCTATATAAATGGCATGGATGATGTTTGCACTGTGCTTGGGCATCTCCCATCTTCCTCCTCTCCCAACCGGCCACTCTTTCTACCCTGATGTTTAGTTTGTAGTTTTTGGTTAACTTGTTTTGCAGTTGGTCGGTTGGACTGCCAGTTTTATTTATTTATTTGTTTTTTATCTTGTGCTCTGTTTGTTATGCTGGTCTTGGTCCACCCTGAAGCTACATCATCAAACTATAGGCTATCTTTCTTATTTTCACGTTGTTAATAAATTCACTTTCTTTACGTTGAGATCATTTGTCTTTGTGGCTGTGTGGGATTTCGGGAAGATATTCTGTGTCTCAGACACCCGTTGATAGGGCATAACAGTTTCCAATGCAGTTTCACTTGTTTCAGGATTTGTTTTTCCATTATTAATCTGGGAAGAAGTATAAATCTGTTGAAACAAGGCAGAATAAGGCAGATCAACCCATTATGGACTGATAAAAGGACACTTGATCCAACTAAATTCTGGAAACAAGATGATTCACATTGGAAACAAGTGGAATTATCTCATCTCATTTCTCTCTCAATTATCTCTCTCAATAATCATTTGCAGATTTTCTTGACCTCTTTTAAAGAAAAACAACACTGAATGTGAGACTAAATGGCTTGTTTGAGGGGATATTTTTTGCAGTGCACTCTTATTATCGAGATAAAGGCACTCTTGGCTGGAGGAGACTGGAGGTGACAGACAGTGGACTCCATTTCCTATTCGAGCGATCACCCAAAATAGCAATGATTCAGTCTTAGGACTGCAATTATTGTGATATCCACTGCATCATTCAGGTGGTATGGGCTGCTGGGCTGCTTCTTATTTTTCCACCGGTGAGAGTATATGCAAATATACTAAATAATGGACGACTCATGATGATGAATGTCAGCCAGTGCCACGACTCTGATTAACTTTTATCCAACTGTGCGCCCTAGTAGAAGTCAAATGCTGCTTTGACATTTTAGCCACTAATGAAAAAGACATAGGTCCTGTCATGCTCTCTGGTGTGAAAATGCTCACACATTCCTCAACCCTCAATAACTTTTGTACAGCTAATCTGATTGTTTTGCTTTAAATGGTAGAAGAATCGACACTTCCTGCCTGTTAAATTGACATTTTGGTCCAAACAGTGAAGTGACATTTGCGCAGCTTAGATGAAGTCCCTTAAAGTTGCACAGTGTGTGGATAAACACCCACTGAAGTTCTTGTTTTTTTCTGTGACCAGTTACAGTTTGTGCTGCTTTTTCTGTGACTAATCACAGAATTGTCAGTTCCACCAAGCTGATCTGGTTGTCCTCGCGAATCAGAAAGCTATCTGACAGGAATTAGACAGGCATTTGATTTCATGATGCACTTCAAGAAATGATGCTAAAACTCAGCAATGGGAAAAAGAAATTAAAGTACATTTATGTCTTGTAATTTATCTGTGAGTGACTCAGAGGAGGATGTCGTCAATGACAGCAATAAGGGCTATGTGTCATACAACTGCTTCCACTGACTCAAGCCACTGTGTGATAAATTATGGGATGTCTGGCCTGGATGTCACTGAAACAACACATTGAACCAAACAAATGATAAATAAAACTCTGTTTTTGCTGATTCAAGCAATGGCTGCATACCAGACTTGAAAATGTATGGGATTGGTATGACCAGGGGATTGATATGTCTTCCCCAAAATATAGTTAAGTGATTGTGCTGGGAAAAAAGAAAAGAAAAATGAAGTCTGTACACATGTATGGACACTCCAGAGAGTCATTAAGTGATGGGATTTATGATGGTATTTTGCCTGATGTTTCTCCCATTTTACACAGATGGATTGTACATACTGTATAAATATTGTGTATTTTTTTGTGTGTGTGTTTAGGGGCATTCACACATGTACTTAACTACAGATACAGATTAATTTGATCAAATTAAATTGATTTTGGGAGCATTCATGCAGGTGTGAGGATTTCATTTTCCATTTTCTTGAGGTCGTAATTGGTCTGGCACCTTGTGACTAAATTCTTTTGGGATGTACGTCATCTAGCACTGTGAAGTAATTTGTGCTGGTGAGTCCAGGTGTCTGCACATCTTGGGTTTCTTCTTAGCAGGTGCAAACGTGGAAAGACTAAGCTTAAATGCACAAAGGGAACAGTAATTTGTTTTGACGCAGGAATAAAATCTCAGAAAATCTGTTATCTATTACTAATTACTGGTGTGGAGTGATTTTTTTTTTGGAGTTTGAGTCAAGGATTCCCACAGATAATTTTACAAGGACAGAATTTAGTGCCTGCTGTGAGATTCTGAATTACATGTTCTCATCAGGACGCTATTTCACACCTCAGATTTGGCAAACAAGATATGGCTGACAGCCGTCCAGGTTCCTTGATTCAGAACAGAAACTAGCTGCTGCTGTGGAGTCAAAGAGAGGCAGATGGAGAGGAGGAAAGGGGAGAAAGATGAAGATGGATGGAAAGATGAAAGAATGAAAAAAGGGAAGGGAGAGATAGAATAACCCAAACAATAGAATAATGTGGAGAAACTGATTTACAGTTAGGTCTAGTAAGTATTTGGATAGCGACACAATATTCCGAATTTTGCCCTTGTACAGCACCAACAGTGGATTTGAAATGGAGTAATCGAGACGTGATTAAAGTGCAGACTTTCAGCTTTAATTTAAGGGGTTGAACAAAAATATGGCATCGACACTTTAGGAATTACAGCCAGTTTTATGCCTTGTCACCCCATTTTCAGAGGCTCAAAAGTAATTGGACAAACTAAATAGAACATACATAACTAGAATTATAAGGATTCTAATCAATATTTGGAAGAAAATCCCTTGGAGTCTATGCCTCCCTGAGGTCTGGAACCTCAGGGAGGTGTGGCCTTGTCCCTTATTGCTCCATGACAAATTAAGAAATAAAAGATCTGGAGTTCATTCCAAGTGTTTGCATTTGCATTTGGTTGCTGTTTATCAGCAACCTCAACAAGCAATCCAAAGAGGTGTCTATGCAGGCAAAGGAGGCCATCATAAGTCTCAAAAAACAAATGAAATCTATCAGACAGATAGCAACAACTTTAGGAGTAACCAAATCGATGCTTTCGTATATCCTGAAAAAGAAGGAATGCACTGGTGAGCTCAGCAACACCACAAGACCTGGAAGACAAAGAAGACATCTAAAGTAGATGACTGAAGAATTCTTTCCAGCAAGGTGCAAACCACTGGTGTCACTCAAGAACAGGAAGGCCAGATTAGACTTTGCAAAGATGAACTTGTACCACAATGATGGGACGAGAAATATCTGGAGAATGAAAGGAGCAGCTCATGACCCAAAGCATATCACATCATCTGTCCAGCATGGTGGAGGCAGTGTTATGGCATGGGCATGTATAGCTGCAAGTGGAACTGGGTCACTAATGTTTATTGATGATGTGACTGCTGATGGAAGTCGCAGGATGAATTCTGATGTTTATAGGGCTATACTTTCTGCTCAGATTCAGCCACATGGAGCTTCACATTGCAGATGGACAACGACCCAAAACATACTGTGAACGCAACCTAAGAGTTACTGAAAGCAAACAAGTGGAATATTCTTCAATGGCCAAGTCAGTCCCAGACCTCAACCCAGCTGAGCTGCTTTTCACCTGCTGAAGACCAAACTGAAGGCAGAAAGACCCACAAACAAACAGCAACTGAAGGCAGCTGCAGTAAAGGCTTGACAGAGTGTCTAAAGGATTTGGTGATGTTGTCCATGAGTTCCAGACCTCAGGGACGCATAGACTGCAAGGGATTTTCTTCCAAATATTGATTACAATCCTTATAATTCTAGTTATGTATGTTCTATTTAATTTGTCCAATGACCTCTGAGCCTCTGAAAATGGGGTGACAAGGCATAAAACTTGCCATATTTTTGTTCAGCCCCTTAAATTAAAGCTGAAAGTCTGCACTTCAATCACATCTTGATTACTCCATTTCAAATCCACTGTGGTGGTGTACAAGGGCAAATTTATGAATACTGTGACACTGTCCAAATACTTATGGACCAAACTGCATGTTTCAATTGCAATTCCTAACACCAGATGTCAGTCTTGCACTTTTTATCAACTCCCCCACTGTTACTATGGAAGAGAGAGAGAGAGAGAGAGAGAGAGAGAGAGAGAGAGAGAGAGAAGGGAGGAAGCTGTGACAAAGTGACACAGGTTGACAATGTCAGTCCATCAGTCAAACTTTCATTCACTGATTTCCTCTCTCTCTTAGATTTTGCTTCATCCCCTGCCTCACCTTCTCCTCCTTTTTCTCCTTTGCCTTCCACTTCTCGATTTTGTCTCCTCTTCCCTTCATTTTGTAAATCATTCTGTCCCTTTTTTCTCCCATCCTCACTCTCCTCCTGCTCCTCTCCCATCTCTCCCTTATCTTTCTCCTCCTGTTTCATCCATCTTTTTCTCTCTTTTCTCCCCTTTTCCATCTTGCTCTTTTCCCCTCTCTCCCTTTTCCCTCCCTCCCATCATCTTTCTCCAGGTCATGCTTTACTCCCTCGGTCTCTCTCTGTCCCTCATCTATATCATCTCTCATTTCTTTGTGCATGCTGGGAGTAGACTCTGTGAGAAACTGCTCTGTGCCTTTTTGTTGCTTTAGCTTTGCTTTAGTGCCTTTTATTCCCCCTCTGCATGATTGAGGCAGTCCTCTGGAGTGTGCATTTTGCTGGTTTGTTAGCTTGAAAGTTGGTGTCAGATTTCGGTGTGGATAATGTTGAGAGGGATGTGCTGTGGCTTCAGGGTTTTGCCACAAGACTGTTCCTTGCATCTTGAATGAATAATGTTGTTGTGCTTCTAACTGATGAGTGCTTTGTCTATTAGCTGACAGTAGATGCAGAATGTGTTGGTGATGTTATATAATATGGAAAAAATGTTCTAATTTTGAAGCTACGTAAGGGGAAATTTTAAAGGAAACCTGCAGTTCAAGGGGTTAAAGGTCCACTTTTCCAACAATTCTTAACCTTATTGCTTTGTACTTGTTATAGCTCTTCACCTCTGATGCAACACCTGAATATGCGGTTACAGGCTGAGCAGTAGCAAGAAATACTTTAGCTTTAGTTTTCCTCCTTTCAAAGGCTCTTTTTATCTGGTGGAGAGAATGATTTGAGTCTTGGGGCCAAAAACAAGTCTTTCTTGATTCTTCTCTGCCCATTCTTGCATCATTAGGTGTTGGGGTTTTGATGGGGAAGGAGCATGAAGTCCTTTGAGGGCAGGGATGTGGGCCACGGGCACTTTGCCTGCCCGCGTATGGCAGCGGGCTCAGGGGAGCGCTGCAGACAGCACCCCACCCCCTGCCACTGGAGCTGAGGAAGGCAACAGAGCAGCTTAGGGAGCTTGTAGCTTGGGTTTTCCCCAGTGCAGACGAGAATGTGCCTCACTCTGGGAGCTGCTCTGGGAGGGAATGCTGATACTGAACATGGACTATGATTCAGGTTTGAATTGTCACTCTGTGTCTGATGCTCTGTCTCAGTGTGGAAATTCATATTTGCTAGATTAGATGACTGATTTGCTTAACACAGGCTTTGAAAGGCGGGAGATTATTTTCCCATCACTGATTAATTCATTAAGACTGTCATGGCTTTGCAGGAGCTGGTAAGAAAAAAAAAAAAAAAAGTCAATACTGCTGGAAAAAAAATATAAACATGTTTGGGTAAATAAATACAAAATGGTCATTCTGTTATTATCGACTTATCTGTTTCCCTTCTTATACTTTGCTATGAAGGAGAGGGTGAAGGATTGGGTTAAATAACTAAATACTAATGGCAGGGACAGTCAGAGGAGGGCTTTAATAGAAAACATCTTTGCAGCAGAAGCAGTTAGGCATGGTTTTCCTTGAGGACAAGCGCAGTAATCTTGATTTTGATTGAGGCTTGTGGTGAGATGGTCAGCATATCCTCAGTCATGGGGCCAGTTTTAGTGCTTTGATCTTTTTTGTCTCCTCAACATTTAGACTGCTAATCTGGTCCTGGCAGGTTGGGGGCTTTATAGGATGCTAAGGGATAATACAGGATGAACTGGGAAATGGTATGAATGGGAATGAAGAGTAGATTTTACAGCTGGCAGAACAGGGATGGAGCCCTACCAGCCGTGTTCCTCGTCTTTGGAAAGGTTTCTTCCACAGCCTGAATTCAGAGATTCATGGTGAGCTAAAAATTCCAGCAAAAAAAAAAAAAAAAATCCACCAATATGCTGACCTACAGCTATGCAGTAGGCCAACATTTGGGTCAATGCAGCTTCTAATGCAGTCAGATGTCAGAAATCTTATGGATGCCAAAAATTTTGTTGCCTCAACTTTATGGCACAAAGTAATCATCCTTTGTGCACCAGGTGGCCTGATTGAGGACATACAAAGGACACCTGTGGATTTCTTTGTGGTCTGGTCAACACTGGATAAGGGCAGCTGCTCTGACTGGAGTCTGATGGAGGCCAAGCCTTCATGGACATTGCTGCAAGGGTCATGGCTTGCAGGCCTCAACCTGCTACTGCACTTTTATATGAGTGTGGGCTGAGGAGGAAGCTTTTCCTGCTGAAGCCATTTTATAAATCAACTGGGCAAGCAATGCAAAAATATTTCCTCCAGCTTTGAAGCTACCTTAGTGGAAATTTAAGGGAAAGTTAGGGTTCAATTTGTGGAGGCAAAGACATTAGGCTACCCTCTGTCTCTGTCAGTTTGTGCTC
The DNA here is from genome assembly GCF_902150065.1 of Myripristis murdjan. Lineage (NCBI taxonomy): Eukaryota > Metazoa > Chordata > Actinopteri > Holocentriformes > Holocentridae > Myripristis > Myripristis murdjan. Next base: position 2,325,858 of record NC_043992.1, on the reverse strand, counting down.
TAGCCTGTGTGAGAGCACTTGTGTGAAGCTGGACAATCTGCTAAAAAGCTACCAGTGCAGCAGTGGAGGTGCTGTGTTACGGTTGAGATCAAATCATCAAGGCTGGGATTGATAAGGAGGTCTGCAGGTCCCGGCCAGGCCACTGTTTGCTGTGAGTTTAGCTGCTCTCTGTGCACAGTGAGTGACGATGGCCCTTTTTTCATTTTTGTTTTCTCATGAATTTTTCATCTAAAGTGGCTTTTTGTTTACTTGTATGTTAATTTTCAGATGTGACTGTGCAGAGGCAACCAGCTTCAATAAAATGATGTTAGAAATTCAAACTGTCACTCTCCTACTGACCCCCTCCACTCCCCCACCCGCCAGCCCCCATCTCTCTTCCCATCTCTTTCCCTTCCCCCTCCTTTTCCTCTGTCTCTTCTTTGAAAAAGTGACATGTCTCATGATAAACTTCATGTCATAATAAACCTGTGTCTCTCGTTCTTGTATTCTTCCTCAGCTGCAGTCTAAGTCACGGTTGCAGACAAAATCCATATTTTAAAATCGAATAGGGTTTGTTTCTTTTATCCTGGACCAGCCTCCATTCACTCCTCCTTGTCTACCATTTCCATTCCTCATTCTTTAGTTTGAAGACCATGTATGATGAAAGGAAAACAATTCAGAGGGAACTGCAGTCACATTTTTTAATTCTGGAAATGAGATATCTGCTAGTGACACCTGCGTCCAACAATATGACTGATAACTCAAAATTATGGTGCTCTTTGAAGGATGGTGGGTAAGTTATGCCCTCGCTGAAAATATGATTATGCTCTCAAACTTAAAGTATTTTTTTGTCTTTGTTTCCCTACAATGTCTATGCACTGTAGCATTTTGGAAATTAACTCGTCAGTGGTGAAAGCATGGGTGTACAACACTTGCATCACATTTCTAAACCAAGTTCATGGCTGAAAGCAATAGAAATTCACTTTTGTGTTTCTCTCTTTCAACTGTCACTGATATATACTGAGTGAACTTTGCTACTACTTCTACTTCCACTATTATGTACTACTACTATTGTTATTACTACTACAATCGCTACTTCTACTTCAAATATTCCTGCTGCTAATACCACATATGATTTTCAAAAATGAATTTTTAATCAACTTTGCTTCCTATTTGTGTGCATGCTTGTGTGTGTTTGAGTGTGTGCTGTGTCTGATGACAATCCAATGAAACCTTGTAAAAAAAAACAATCAATACAAAGAGCAGACAGTGTTTTTGCAGACGCCGTGAAAGGAGTTCATGTGCGGGAGGTGATTATATTCTGAATGTGTCTCTCTATTAAAGCATGGGATTGCACTGAGTGGCGCTCTCCGTGGTGCACATCGCCAGAGGCCAGATAAACACAGAGGCCTTGTGCACGTCTGGGTCGATAGCATGCATGATATCTCTGTGATTGAGTGATCACAAAAAGTCCCCTGCCATCCCTGAGACCTGCTGTAAATCACCTCATGTTCACTTTTTTTTTTTTTTTTTTTTTTTTTTACACTGGAATGTGTGTCACTGAAAATTTTTGAGGCCAGTGCTCACAGCCACACTTCTAGCAAGATATAGTCTGTTGCTACCAAATATGCATTTGTTTCCAAAAGTCAAATTCAAATATTTAAAAATACTGCAAAAATACAAAAATAGAAATACAATACAAATAATACAAAAATTGCATCTATTTATTTGTATTTTTATTCATTTAATTATTACTATTATTATTTTCACTAGGGCTATGCACAATTAGAAGGTTGTTGTTCCTGTGCAGGAAAATATAAAACGCCCAATCACAGTCACAGGATATGCCATACAATACAATTAATACTGGAAAGTGCACATAGAAAAAAATCACTATGCTGTATAACAGTGAAAATAAAAAGATAAATAAACCCTGCAAGGCAATCAATGGGCAATCACAGTTAAAATGAACTGTATCACATAATCATTAGTGATGATAGGATTTTGGGTTGCAGGGTGAGTTTGGTGCAACATGGAGCAAGGACAGGACAGTTTCCAAAGTCTCATTCGGTGCATGACCATGACTATTTCTAATAATACTATTAATACTGCTGCTGTTAGTACAACCACATTTAGTGCTACTACTAGAGACGCCAACATTAACATGCATATTAATAGTACGACCTCTACAAATATTGCTGCGTAGTGCTAGTGCTGCTTCTGCTATTACCAATTAAATATGGTAATACTGTTATTATTACCACTGGTATGTTGAATGAATGTATGTTACGCGTGTGTATGTGTGTTTTTAAGAACTTGTGTCTTGTGATAATCTTATTTTTGTTGTAAAGCTCTTTGACACAAGCCTGGTTTCTATAAATAAATTTGACCTTGACTATTATGCTACTACTTTTGCTACTTCTAGTAATACTTCTATTGTTGCTGCTAATATGCTACTTCTACTACTACAATTAAGCCTGTTGATCATGCTCAGAGAATTGTGGAGTACGGAGTTGGCGTTCATTGTGTAGAGCGCGTACCACTGAGGCTCATTTAGTCGCTGCAGCCTGGGTTCCAATCCAGTCCGAGCTCTTTGCTGCATGTTATCCCCACTCTCTACCCTGTCTGTCCTGCCTCGCTCCACTATGACTGTCTAATAAAGCAGAAATATGCCAAAAAAAAAAAAAAAAAAAAAAAAAAAAAATTAAAGCAACTCAAGGTTCAGGATGTGTGCTTTTCCTCTCACGGTGATGTTGCTGCTGCCACCATGTAACATTCTGTAATCCTTACAGCTGTAAATCTGCTGTAACTGACTGGGAGCATTTTGTCAGCCCCCTCCATCTTACGTCCACTGTACATGATCTGTGCAGACAGCAGCCATTTTCCCTCCGTCTCCATGACAGAGGGAAATCATCTCTCAAGTGTGATCAGCCACACTATGTGTGAGTGCGGTCTGATTTTTTTTTTTTCTTTTATTTGCATGTCATTTCTTCTCATGTCATATATGTGTGTTTCTGTGTGTGTATCTGTGTGTGTGTGTGTGTGTGTGTGTGTGTGCAATGTAACTATCATTCAAGCATGATGTAATTCTGTGTAACACAGGCCTGACGACCAAGCTTTTAATGCAGATAATGATGCAGTAGAGCAATTTTGTATTTAATCATCCTCTTCATCTGATTCGTCATAATTCTCATCTCTGTCTTTATCATAATCATGGTCATCCTCCTCCCCCTCTTCCTCCTCCATATTATCATCATCTGTGCCATTGCCACAAGATTAGACAATTGATTAAATGCTCCAGTTGGATAAGTTGTGTTACAGTGAATTTAATTGAACTAGCATTGCCAGCATCACCATCATCAGGGCTCCAGGACAAAGTCACCTTTGTAGACTAGTCTGATATAACGATCACTTCACTGTTGTCGGGTTAAAGCCAATCTCCAAAATGTAAGCCTCTCAGGAACTGTGAAAAAACAACAACAATATGTTTTTGGGTTCACCTAATTGTTTTTTGAGTGACGTAAAATTTCATTAAGCCACAGACAAATATTTAATTCTTCAACCAAAGTTAAAGCATGGCCAAAATTGGAGTTGATGAAGTCACTTTTTTGTGCTGCTATTTTTTTCTTTTGTCCTTTCATTCCTTCTTTTTTCATCAGTTTATTTTTTTCTTTTCTTTGTCACTCCTTTCACTGCAAAAAAGGATTTTTAAGAAAGTAAAAAAGCCTCGTTTCTGGGAAATTTGTCTTAATTTTTGTCTAAAAAGAAAAATAATCTTGTCAAGCATTTTTTGCATTAGAAAAGTAATCTTATTTTAAGAAGATATATCTAACTTTTTTTTCTTAATAAGACATTCCGGCTAATATTGAGCTAGATTTAACCAGTAACAAGGTCCGAAAATATTTTGCATAATATCCCAGCAGAGGAAGAATATTTCTTTCCTTATTTTACGATTAAGACTAAGATTAAGACTTGCACAACTTCTCAATTTAAGAATCTTATGAAATGACACCAATTCAAGTTTGTTCATCTATTTTTATTCACTGACAATGAGAGCTGCTGCATCACATTTCATATTATTACTATTAAGAGAACGGTCTGGTCTACACAAACCACAGAAAGCAAAATATGAATAGGAATGACTGTGCTGAACAAAAACTGCATAGCTCACAATCATGACAAAAATTGAAAATACAGTTGAACATGACCATTGGCCCATCTGAAAAATGTAAGACACACAGTAGATGACACGCACAGTTGATAGTAGTTTGAGGACATTTTCTGATCTAAATACAAATAATGTTTTTTTAGAAATTAGACATTCTAAAACCCTGCCTGATAGGGGTATAACAGTACATGTATTCTTATTGAAAATTTTCGGTACAGGGCGTTGGGTTCGGTACAGAGGTGTGCAGCATGGCTGAGTTACCACACGAGTATAATAGGTGGCGGAACATAAGTTTTGTTTTGATTTATCCATATCTACCTGCAGCTACATGTGCAAAACAGTAGAGGGCAGCAGTACGCCGGGGAAGCGTCTAGTCTCTCAAAGAAGAAGCAGAATAAGCAACACCTGAAGCATGACCTGAAGCCTGAGCACTGATGTCATGGCTACGGCTAATGCTACCGAAACCGGCACTAGTGAGGAACTAGAGCTTGAAGACCGTCCTTCCTGGTCAAATATTGCAACGGACAAAGACAAGTGGATAAAACGAAGGCAAGTGTGCCGATATTGCTCAGTTGAGATCGGGTAGGTTCATGGCAACACGACAGGCAACAGGCTATTTCATTTCATCCCAGTGTGAATATCTCTGGTACAAGGAAAAAAAAAACACCCTAGTAAAAACACAGCTGACTGTGGCATGCCAAGCAATTCAGATCAGGCCAAAGCTATAACAAAGCTATATATATATATATATATATATATATATATTTTTTTTTTTTTTTTTTTTTTTTTTTTGAGAATATTTTATTTATTGGAAAATTTATTATATATATACACACACACAAAATCACTTATTTTTGTTATGCTGTTGTAAGAAATTGTGTCTTATTGTAAGCTTGTTTTTGCTAGTTGTTAATCTCATATTAAGGTATAAATTCTTAAAGTCAGCTCAATCAAGAGACTAAAATACTCATTTTAAGCAAATCTATCTAAATAAGTGAGATTTCATTGTTTGTAATAAGCACCGCTTGCTTAAATTCTGTCATTTTTATTTAGTTTTAAGGCTCATCATGGTCTTGTAGTGGCTAGACTTTTTTGCTAGTTTTAAGAATTCTAGCCAAGTAAAAATTTTTTACCCGACTGGCAGATTTTTTTTGCTCAATATAAGACAGTTTGACTAGATTTAGGAATATTTGGCTCATTTCTAGAAGGGCTCTTTTTGCAGTGTTGTAAATCATCATCGTCATCATCATCATCATCATCATCATCATCATCCTCACCAATGTTTTCATAGTATCTTTTTCATACTTTCATATACATTTTTTCATATGTGACAAGGAAAGTCCGTTCTACTCCAGTTCAAGTTCTGTGGCGTGCTCTTTAGGCTTTTCAACAGACTTTTGAGTTGAAGTACTTTGAGTACTTTCAGATGAGCAAAGGATACTTCCAGAGCCCTTAAGAAAAAATAACAAAATCACAAGTGAAATAAACCACTTGAGGCTTTGGAACATGTGATCTACAAACACATGTGATTTAATTATTTCACGTGTGAAAAAAAAAAATGAATTCATTAAAAAACACCTGTGTTCCAAAATCACATGTGGCTTGTTTCACATGTGATTTCATGTTTTTTTTTTTTTCACATGTGAAAATTCTACCTCAGAAGCCAATTACATGTAAAAATGCTAATTCTAATGCTAATTCAATGTGTCTTTGAGACCAATTTTCTCTTCACATGTGGAAAATTTCAATCGTGAAAAAAAGCAAATCACGTGAAAATATCTAGTTAATGTGTGACATTGCTTTCTTTTCACATATGAAAACTGTAGATCACATGTTAAAAGCAAATTAAATGTATAAGTTCACATGCGCATTGTTTTGTTTGCATGTGAATATTGCCAGTCACATGTGAAAATGATAAATTCACATGTTAAATGTCAATTTTTACATGTGAAAAGGCACATTTCACATGATATTTTCATAAGGGTTAAAACTGCACAGCAGTCCTTTAGCCTGTCTTGATGAATATCATCCATCCATGTGGTGTGTGATTCTGCAGGATGAGGCTGAGTGAAAGCCATTTCTTCCAGCCGATAGCCTTAATCAGTTTATTCAATTAGTTTTCCGAGTGGAACTGTTTAAAGCATTTTTTATTGGTGAAGTTCCTGATCAATTTGCACAGGATAATAGATTGCTGTGTAAATTACCAAATTTACACAGCAATTTGTGCATTGTCACCATGCTAAAACAGGCTTTATGGGTCATGCATGCTTAGATCAATGGCAAAATATGATAGATCTGTAAAGACCGGCCATATTGAAATCCTGCATAAATATTCTGTATCTTCACTGAGACCGAATGCTTTATGGACACCAGGAAAAATACAAGGCTACCACAAAACAGATCTTACCTAAAACTGCCACAGGCATTGTAGCATCATATTCTGACATCTTATTGTTATCCAACTCCAGGTCACCTTAGGGCAATAAGTTTGCTGAATTTCCTCGAGTGTCTGTGGAAGTTGGAGGAAGCAGGACAGACATGTGGTTGGATGGTAAGATGGCGTCATTATAGGCAGCACAAATTGCCTTTATTCAACCACCAGTAGTTATCCATAATGCACTGCATTACCATGTCTGCACACTTATGTCTTAAAGTGAGTGAGTGACACAGACAGGCACATAACAGAACCGTGCATATTGAACATCACCACAAGTGACTGGCTAGTTAATTATGTCTACTAAGTTTCTGACTGTGTGTGGCCAGAAGTGCAACATGCCTGAAAGTTTCAAGCCCTACAGGGCAGAGCAGCAGAAGAGTTCTTCCTCATGTGATTTAGTGTTGAGTTACTCTTTAGGTGTCAGCTACACGTCAATGCTAATAAAAATCACAAAGAAAGCCTTGTTAACTCCTTTGCCAGAGGTACAGTTAGCAACATGTCAGTTTGCACAGAATTGTTATTACCTGGGCTTATTTTTTACTGCCATTTAAGGCAGGTAAAACACGCTGCAATCTTTGCATGTAAAAAGTCTGTTAAAGTTACTGGCATGACCGATTTGAAAGGAAGTAAAATCACAGAGATTGCAGGTTAATAACTGATCACCTTACCTCCTCATGTAAAACTGAATAGGATAGAAATGTTACTTCTGTTATGACTGAGTTAAAGTCATGCCACCTCAAAGGAAACAGCCGATATAGAGAATAGACTGGAGAGAGCATGCACTGGGCCACACAAGAGAGAAATGACTGCTTAACAAAGATCTTTGGCTTGCATGCAGAACTGAACCACAGGCTGCAGATACGAAGGTAAGGTTGGAGGCTGCTGCTCCTGGGGGGGGGGGGGGGGGGGGGGGGGGGGCAACATAGGGGAATTTGTGGAAGTTTTTGTAGGGTGAGTTGTAATGGCTGGAAAGAGCATTTTGGGACATGCTGGCTCATAGTATTCAGATGCGATCTGGACAGGAGTGATTCCCCAGTGAGAAACAGCTGGATTTGATGGACCTTGCTGAGTGCAGTGGTTCAGACAAGAAAATCTGATTGAGGCCCACTGCTGTATAATGTACACTGTGACTCTATCCAAAAAGCAGGTTATGGAGTTTCTCATCTCGGTGTTTCCGCCCTCTCTAGCGAGGGTTCATCACCCATCTCTTGCATAATGCATCCGGCAACGCTGCCCCCAAATGGCAGCAAAAGTCTACCCACATACAAATAGATAACAGTTATCCTGTGGAGTGGCGGGGGTTCAATCTTTGGTCTCTGTGCGTGGCTGCTCTCTCCCCTGTCTTCTCTCATGCATACTAGTTTGAAAACACCTTATGTGTGTGTGTGTGTGTGTGTGTGTGTGTGTGTGTGTGTGTGCGTGTGAGGTGGAGCTAAGTCTACTTTGATGATAACAGAGATCCAGAAGAAAAAAAAAAAAGAGATTGTGACCTCCAGACCTCTGTTGGATTCACAAGCCAATTATCTGGAAGTAAGGCAGAGGTTGGTGTGCAGTCAGAACTCAGACTGCGAGTCCTGTGGTCTGTGCTTACCAAAGCAGACATCTCTCTCTCTCTCTCTCTCTCTCTCTCTCTCTCTCTCTCTCTCTCTCTCCTTGTCTGATTGTCTGCCTGCTGCTCCTCTGCTCACTCTTTGTCCCTTTGCCTGTCTCTCTTGCTTACTTGCTGTTTTTCTCATTTTTTGTCTTTGACTTTCTCTGGTTTGAACGTTGCTAATGGCCTTCTACCTCATCATCTGCCCAGATTTGGAGCACTTCTTGCATGCCAGTTTGTAGAGTTTGTATGTGTGTGTGTGTGTGTGTGTTGACTTCATTAATGGCGGGAGCATTCTCTTGACGCCTAAACTCTACCTGTTGTAACTGCTGTTGTGAATAGATAAGATTTTTTTTTTTTTTTGTATATGTGACATCTTTTGGAGCGTGTGTGTGTGTGTGTGTGCTTTGCGTGCACACTTTAATTATGAGGCCCAGTCATATTGTTTCTCTGTGAGTCAATAGAGATAAAACACTTTTTGGCAGCAAAATGTTGATGATCAATTTCACAGTTGTTGACTTTACAACAAACTGCATTAAGGCAACAAGCTGCTTCAGGCTTGTTTCTGTTTGTTCTGTGACGGTTCACCCTGGTCTTACACACACACACACACACACACACATACAAACATGTATACAAACACGCAGACTCAAAGAGATTCATAGAGAGAAGTTCAAAGCAGCACAAAAAGAGGAGGATGATGATGACAACAGTGATTATGATGATGATGATGATGATTGTCATAATAATGAACATGGTGATGAAAAGTAAAATGTTTATGTTATGAGGAAGGTACAAATGATTATGATGATGTGTGGAGTGAAGGAGGTGATGATGATGGTAGGCATAAAGAAGAACATTTATGATTATGAGGACAATGTGAATCGTTTTATATGACAATGGGGACTTTAATCTTCATCAACTTAGCAGGATGGTTTTTATGCGCATCATTGTCGTTGCAGTGAGTTTCATTGGGCTAACGTCTGCATTCCAGTTGGTGGTAACTTAAAGGCCCCATGGCATGAAAAATGCAATTTTTGTAACTTTTTCATGATAGGGGAGGTCTTGGGGCCACATAAATACTGTCCCATCCTGCTGTCCCCACACTGTCTGGACCAACGTCTGCTCCGCGACCAGTAAGTGATTTTTTGTCTCTGTCTCATCAAGGTAGGGTGGCCATACATCCGGATTTAGGCCGGACAGTCCGGAATTTAAATGCCTCCAAAAAGGAGGACAAATAAGCGTCTGGCGCAGCCTCAAGCCGGACGCTTATTTGTCCTCCTTTGCACTTGAATGCAACGCTGCATATTGTCCAATGGTGTAAGACAGGCCCGGACTGTACATCAGGAGAACCGGGACATTTTTCTTTTTCGTCATAGACTTTAAATTACAATCCAAAAAGTGCATTCACTGGATGCGAGTTAGTTTTTCTCCTCCTGCGCTGCTGCGTGCTCATGCCAGTGTGTGTGTGTGTGTGTGTGTGTGTGTGTGTCACTGAGGAGCACAGATCCCCCCGGCGCTGTCTGAAGTGTAGCGCGGCGAGAACAAAGTTAAAACAGCAGCGCACTGACATAGATTGTGTAACAAAGTGAAGAGTCGCCACTCTGCTCTATTTTCACTGGCTAACAGCAGCACACTGGCTTAGCTTGTCTATTCAGAGAAGAGGTGTCACTTGGGCTTATTTTTCAATCTGTGTTATCACATGCATACTACTGCTCATTCATTGGTAGCTGAATTGTTAGGTCTGTTTGATAAGCAAATTACATTTTTAAAATAATAATTTTATATATTGTTTAATAAAATAAGCCAACATGAATGGAGAGGTGCTGATTCTCTCTTCTGATTGGCTAAACGAGCCGTGCAGCCAGAGCTCCAGGAGAAAGGCAACAGAGAGGAGCTGTAAAACTATATTAATCAGACCACAGGTCCTCAAACCCACAAATACATCATGCTAGGGATATCAGCAGTTAAAATAAAACCCTGGAAAAGTGTACACCATGGGGCCTTTAATCTTCATTTACTACTATTGGCGAGTAGCTAGCTGCTGCACAACGTACAGTATATTCTTGGCTCTCAAGCGAGTGTGACACAAAGGTAAAATGGACTGCATTTCTATAGCGCTTTTCTAGTCTACTGACCACGCAAAGCACTTTACAGTGTTTGCCTCACATTCACCCGTTCACAGGCTACCATGCAAGGTGCCTAGCTGTCCATCAGGAGTGGTGAGGGGTTCAGTATCTTGCTCAAGGACACTTAAACACACTCTGGAGGAGCTGCCGCCCCCACAAATGCACTTTACGGCCCTGGACATGCATTGTCAATATAGCAGCTAACAACAAAACACCATTTTATCTTGTTCCTACTGAATGACCACAGCAAACAGTTCAGTGACCACTGTACTGAGCTACAGTTCAGATTAACTGGAGCTCTGAAAAAGCCCCAGTGAGTTTGAGGGGCGTTCATGTGGACTTTTGCATCTATATTTTTGTTTTAAAAATGAAAACTTGATGGTGTCAAACCTTGCTTGAATTTAGCTGCTGTTGCATCTAACAAAGACACCCTACATAAGATGACAATAATGCGACTTAAAAGTTTTTTTCTTTAAAGGATTATTTCCTGGCTGAGACTTCCATTTCCTCTTGATGACTGACAGTCAGCAGAGCATAATGCAACATGTGCAATGATATAAAAACACTCAACTCAGGCACAGAAAAATGGTGACAAACTAAGAGAAAGAAAATCTGACAAAAGCCAAATTAAGCCCTCATGTGATGGATTTGGAGGCAGCTCAGAGATCTGCCTGCAGAATGAGGAATGAGTCCTGCTCTCCACAACTAAGCTGTGTGCAGACACCGCCGGGAAAAATGTGGAAGACAGGGGCAACATACAACATATGAAAACTAAATAAATACATAAATAATAGTAATTATAATAATAACAATAATAAACTTTATATAGCACTTTTCATGTCATGAAATGCAACTCAAAATATTTTTCAAGAGAAGCAATAGAGGACAATAATACAAATATTAAAAAGCAGAATGAGCACAATGTATAAAGGAAAACAAAAACAATGAGACAATAAAAACCTAAAAGTAGTATATGATAATAGTAATGGTAAAATAAGTTGATAATGACAAAATCAGTCCTAAGATATAAAAGCATAAAACAAGTATATAAGGAATAAAACAAGTATAAAAGAAATATGACATAACAACAATGTTAGAAAATAAGAGGGTGGTATTAATTGATGGCAAGATCATAAAAGTAGGCATTCAGCTGTTTCTTGAAATCATCAACAGATGTTGCCTGTCTTAACTGTAATGGGAGTTTGTTCTAAATCTTTGGCTCGGGAGAAGAGAAAGGTGCTTCTCCATACTTCCTGTAAATCATTTTTGGGACTGAGGAGGCAGGGACTGAGTGACGTAAGGAAATGATTTGGCACAGACTCAGATAAGCTGGCACGCTGTCCTCAGCCAGTCCCTGGTGAAAAGGAAGTGTCCTGTCACACAGCTGTACTCTGAGCACCACCACCCCGTCACCACCTCAGCTGTGCCTGGCCCTCTCCGACCAAACCCTCCAATCAGGACTTTCCTCTCATGAAGACGTCCCAGCGTCGAGGTCTCCACTCCTCACCACCACCACCAGACTCCAGGCTCCCAGGGGAAGTTCCTAAGGACTGAGCCACTTCAAGGAATGCCCCAACATTTTTGGCAAAATACCATTTTTCAGACTTTGGAGCACTTTGGAGAAACTTTGCAGTATTCCTGTGATTAACAGGCTCACCTCCCACTGTGATCTACTTCCTGCTGAGGTCTAAGGTCCAAAGACTCTTTACTTCTGTTCATGTTTGTTCATGTTCACAACAAAATTAAATTCCTCATTCTCTTTCACTCCTAGAATAATTCTCTCCTGATAGAACTCTTCCTTGGTTTCTTGGTTGTATTTCTCTCTCTCTCTCTCTCTCTCGCTCTCTTTTTTTTTTTTTTTTTTTTTTGCTAGTACTTCTATCTCACAAAATCACTGAAGGACCACAGGGATCTTGTCAGGACAGTCCTGTTTTGACCCCTCACACACCCCTCTCACTGCTGGCTGCTTTACTGTTGGCTGTGTAGAATTTGAATGTTATTCTACTGACGAGTTCAATTGAAGTCAACGTGGATAAAACTGTCTGCTAAATCCTTAAGATATGAATACATTCAGCCACGCTCCCCCTTCTCGATGAGATTTTTGTGCAATGTGGAGTGCTCGGTGGCGTCTCAAGAGAGCCGGTTGGCAGATTCTTTTTACTTGTTCTCAAAAAAATAACAGAATTTTAAGACCTCATACATGGTAATGGGAATGAATATGATTTTTTTTATGCAGTACAGTCTCTCTACAGGCCTATTAGCATAACAAAGTTGTCATTTCTTAGCACAGGCAAACAGCCAAACATCCCAGTTTGAGGCATGAATGACAAAAATTTTAATGCATCAGTTATTCGTTGGACAGCCAGTCAGGACCAACAACCTCACAGATTTGGGAACATGTCTTACTGATCATTCCTGGTAAATCAAACCAAAGTTTTATATCGTATTCATATATCAGAATTATTTTGCAAGTGCAAGACCTAGATGATGGCTTTGGTTCCACTTTTTCTGTGTTCATGTTCAACTTGTTGAAACACCCATATCCAAGATGCCGACCGGTCATGTTTTAACTTTGAAATCAACCTTTTCCAAACTGAGGACTTTTCATAAATGTAAAAAATGTGCGCATGAATAACTGGGTCTACATTGTTTTCATTGTCAGGCCAACTCACTGATATTATTCCCACACTTATTCCACATTTTTTTCCCCACTTGAGTCTTTATGGTCCTCACTTCCACCGACCATCTGCAGCTTTTCCTCATGCAGCTTTTATTGTGAAATTTGGAAACGACAAAATAAAAGTAGAACCAACAAAGTAGACGCAGGTGCCTCTTCTCATCTTTGCTGACTGAGCCTTTATTGTGAAAGGTTCGACAGTCTGTCTTTGATCATTTGTTCTCTGTAATGGATCTGATTTAAAATGCAGTGCAACACAAGCAAAAATTTACTTGGGTAAAAGTAAAGTTACCTTTCAACATGAGGAAATGTAATTAGTTACTTCCACCTCTGTCTACATTAGCGTGAATTGAACTGATAATTTAAATTTTTCTCACCTTGGACTGCTGACAGTGGTGTGGATCAGACATTCTAAAGTTCTTGACACCAAGAGGAAGAGATCAGAGCCACCAAAATGCCCTACCTGGCTAACATCAACAGTTTTCCATAGACTGATGAATGGAGGGAGAACAAAGCGTTATCCCGGTGTCTTGCTTCCTACCAGGGTTTATTTTTACGCAGCTCTTGGCAGTGTGTACGTGGCTGCCGGTGTTTTTGTGTTATATAAGAAAACACACTTCTCTTCTGTCAGGATGCTGCAACAGCTTGACGAAACTCTGTTCTTCCCAAAATATCCATCTCAGATCCCTGTTGGCTGATTGGACTGTGGCCAAGAAATAGTCAAGCTGAAAGCAGAAATCTTGGCCACCATGTGTGTTTGGGACTTTGACAGTGTGAAGCCCTATCATTTATCCTGCCTGAGCAGAGGAAAACACGATTTAGAGAGGTCTGTTTTTTTTTTTTTTTCATTTGTGTATTTTTTTTTTTTTTTCAAATGAGGGTCTAGCAACTCTGGCTTTCTTTGGACACATTGAAGAGGCTGAATGTAAAACATATATATATTTTGTTTTATCCCCTGAATTTATGCCATGTATCATTTTGCCTGGTTGTGAATCTTGAATCTTTCCTATCTATTTTAGGACCCACTGTAGCAGATGTCCCATTCAGCTCTTCCCATTTTGACGGTTACTTTGTAATAATCCACAGTTCTATTGTTGACTACTTTGAATTATGAAGTTTTTTTTCCTTTTCCTTTTTTTTTTTTTTTTTAAATCTTTTTTGGTCTTTTAGTAGAGCAAAACCCTTTTGGATGCTATATAACAAAAATAGCTGGTTGCTCAAATGGTTTGACACAAAGCCTTTATAATGAGCCTTTTAAGAAAACCACAGAGAATCTGCAGGTTTCAGATAGCCAATTTTAAGAGTTGTTAGGACTTTGTAATGCTATCTGTAATTGAACACTACCCATCAAAAAAAAAAAAAGAAAGAAAGAAATTACAGCTGGCAAAGGCAGCCTGTTTCGGGCTAAATGTAGTTAATGAAAGTTGTGAAATTATAAACGGGCAGAGTAAGAAAAGGGACACTGGGAAATTAATTGTTAAGGGAGCTGAAATCCAACTGTGTTTAAAGAAGAAAGCTTGAATATTGTACCAGCTTGGTCCTGGATTAATATCTGGGTGGACATGCAGCATAAAAGAACTGGGTTGTGAAAAAATAGCACCTCCATAACAATACAGAATACATTTTACTATGTTTTTACAAGCTTAAAATTGATTTTTTATAAACTTTGATACCTTTTAGTGACCCTTTAGTGACCCTGAGCCACCTAATCTCCCTCAGATTTCATCTGTCCACACATAACTTCACGCCTTCATTGCCTGCTCCTCTTATTTATTGGACAGTTCATGGATCTGTCCAGAAAATAAGAATAAGAGAGAGTGAGAGCGTCATGTCTGCATTAGCGTGTGGATACCCGACCAGGGCACATGTCGTCCGACAGGAGCCAGCGGGTCAGGCCAGGTCCGGACAAAAATTTTGAAATTATGTTTGGCTTCAGGTTGGGTTTGGTCACACTGGTGTTACTGTAGTGAAAAATGATCGACCTGCTGTCTGTTCTGGGCAACTTCCTGTATAGTGCTGGAGTTTATGTGACAACAATGAAGGGCAACACGTAGGCTATTTCAGGCAGTAAATGTAGCCTAGAGATGGAGGACAAGCAAAGTCTGGCACTCGAGGTCGAGTTCAGACAGAAAAAAGAATGCCTGTCGGGTTTGGGTCAGGCTTGGTTACTCTGCTCCCGTCTCGGGTTGGGTTCATCCTGTCCTGTTCTTTATTTCTTTTTACACTTCTACACTTCTTTCTCTGCACTTTTTCTGTCATTAGCTGGGTTTCCATCCACCTATTTTCATTTGCATTTTCAGAAATTGTGAAAAAAAAACTTGGATGGAAACGCCAGAAATTCGAAAAACAGCCGAAAATTCGCAAAAAAGTTTTTAAGCTTGGAGGGGGTGGATTTCTCAGCGCATCGATAAGAGAAAATGCGACTTTTTGCTGTGGAAACAGGTTTTGCGAATAAACGATGACTGGACCGGATACCACGTCACACTTCTACGCTACAGTCTTATTATTAGTTATTATTATTATTATTATTATTAGTCTCTTATTCCTTATTTGGGATGGTTCGGTACGAAGTTAGCGCTGCCAAAATAGTAAGCAGACTTCTCCCAAGAGCCGACAAGTTCAGCAGGAATCTGTCCCTGATCAGCTGTTGAGTGTCAGCTGAGTGTTTGTTGTTGTTCAGTCGACACACAGACGCTATCTTATGACGTCATCTCATGGTGCACTCTCCTCTCAATAATCGCAAAACAAAACTAATGGAAACAGGCATAAATTCGCATTTTCATTTGCGCATTTTGACAAAATTCGCTCAAAAATTTCGATTTATTTGGATGGAAACCCAGCTATTGCCTCTTCTTTCACAGTAATAATCACAGAAGTGGGAGTCAGTGGGAGGAGCCAAAGAGTTGGCTGGCTGGCAATTCACTGGCAAGGACGAAACTTTATTAAATATAAATACAAACTGCAGTGACATGTTTGACTCAAGTGCAGTGATTAATCATACTTTGTACATGAATCCTAATCTTAAATGGTTAAATCAACAGTTTTAATAGTGTACAATAATGCAGCCTGTTCACTCAGGCTGTGTGACCCTCCACGGGAGACGTTAAAAAGTCTGATATGCTACGAGTCTCAACCATGTCACTGGCTTATTTTTATGAGCCCAAAAAGCCTGTTGGCAGCACTTTTTCAGTCAAAACAAAGACACTGGCAGCAGGAAAAACCACTGTGTGAACACAGCCTAACTGGGGTTATTTGGCTCCACCAATCGTTCAGCTCAGCCAGTCAGATTAGCTCTGCCTCCATCTCTGTTTCCAAGAGGTGTTTGTATAACTAGCCCAGACTGGCTCCAGTCTTCTGGCTGAGCAGGTTCACAAGATTTCTCCCTCCACTCTTATCCTCCCTGTCTCTCCCTCCTTCCCACTTTGTTCCTCTCCCTCACTCTTTCTCAGGGCTCAGGGCCAAAGAGCAAGCATTCATCATTAGTCTATTTTCTGCAAAATGCCCACTCTCCCGGTGACATTTACAGCGGTGTACAGCGCATTAAACGGCAGGACATAAATCAGAAGAGGTGATAGTGTGGGAGGGTGTGTCAGCTATTCCACGCCGATGAAGTGTTCCGGTATGGAAACATTGTGCCGGCTGTCTCGGTAATCGAGGGGTCATGTGTTCCTTGTGAGTTGAGTTGTTATCCCTCAGATCAATATTTCTATTCTCCTTAACCTTTATTCACCCACGGATGGTTTGCTGAGGACCTGTGCTCTTCATGCCACTACCTTGCCTCACATTCATACACTCGCACACACATAGCAGCCGCCCATATCCCAGTCTTCCACATTTGCAATTACAATTACAATTCACATTAGCAGACGCTTTGATCCAAAGCGACATACTTGGGAGATTTTTCTACACCACAAGAAAAGATCTATTCAGGAGAGAACAACAACATCAAGAACCATGAAGCTCTGGTTCTGATCCCAAGGACAGAGGAGCTCCAAGGCAGAGCAGAGAGGTAATGTATAGAATGTATAGAGTCTGTAAAGTGCATAGAGGAAGGAAGAAAGCATACTGGGATTTTTTTTTTTTTTTTGATTACACAATCCATTAGGTGAGAAGGTATTCCCTAAAGAGCTGGGTTCTTAGCCTTTTCTTAAAGATTGAGAGGAACTCTGTGGAACGGATGGAGTTTGGTTGCCTGTTCCACCACTGAGGAACCACAGAGGAGAAGAGTCTAGCTGCTGATTTCGGGCCTTGTTGTGCTGGGGGCTGGAGGACGGAGTCCAGGTAGGTAGGAGCAGGTTTGCTTGCTGCTCTTGTAGGCCAGTGCCAAGGAGTTGAGTTTGATGGGAGCCGGTGGAGGGATATGAGCAGCGGAGTGATGTGTGCTGTTTTGGGCTGCTTGAAGACCAGACACACCGCCACGTTCTGGATCATCTGCAGAGGCTTGAGCCTGCAGCCGGAAGCCCTGCCAGGAAGGAGCTGCAGGAGTTTAGGGGAAGGGCATTTTGTCACAGGTTTAGACTTAGACTTTGACTTTCTTTATTGCCATTGCACAAAAAAACACAGCAGTGAGTTTTTTGCAACGAAATGTCGTTGCTTGGCTTCCGGATTACAACAGAGATGGAATTGTGGGGCAGTTTAAATAATTAAAATATAATCTATATAACTAGTGGTTTATGTGAGTATTTATTTATTCCACACCACCACTACTACTACTACCACTAATAATAATAATAATAATAACAATAATAATGTCTTTATTTAAATTTTCAAACATTAGCATTGTGTTGTTATCATTAGCTAAAACTGGGATTTATGCTGAGCTGCAGCTGCTGGACAGACTCCTGATGTTTTGAGGCTGATAACAAGGACATCTAATGTGCACACTGGATTAAAAAAAATCTCTAGTCTGCATTATGTAAGGTGTCTTTTGTCATCCAGTCAAATCTCTGTTCTGGTACAGTCCAAACAGCATAGCAGTGCAGTGGTTTAAAGTGGGATTTTCTGTGCCCGTCCCACTGACTTCAGGATTAGTGGCAAATAACTTGGAAGCCTGTCATAAGGATGTAATGTTTCTCATTTTTGTGCAGTTTGCTTTCTCCCAGGTAGTCTGGATTTAAAAAAAAAAAAAAAAAAAAAAAAATTCAACCTCACAGTCTTCCGTCTTCCCTCTCTATCAAAGAAATTTTTAATCCATTTTTCTGTTGCCAAGTCTAACCTTGAAACCCCCGGTATGGTAAACATCTTTCATTCTTTCATTCAGTGGGGTGAGTAGTTTTTTTCTGCCCTGTTAGGTTTTCAGTATCACCCAGAGGCCAGTTTAATTAAATGAGTTCGATTCATCCCTGTAGGGAAAGTTTCATTGCAGGCATGCACTGCAGAAAAAAACAATCATCCTTCTCTCCCTTGTTTATTTGTTAAGCTGGCAGCAGCCCATCATATATGATCTCCCAGGGGAGACGCGGATGTTATGCAACATCTGCCCTTTAGGCTCTGTAGCTGTGACCTTTGACCTCCTTACACGTGTTTGTAACATGTAGGCCTTTGCCTAAAACAGGTCCACACTTCTCTGTGATGTGACAGCTCACCTGACACTGTGTCACGCATTAAGCCCCACCCATCTGGTGCACCAAGTACCTTATAACAAACGCTAAGAATGTTTTCCATCTGGTGTTTGATCCAGGTCTGTTTGATCCAAGTTTAAAGCGGACCGACATCAGACGGGCAAAAAACCTGCCTGGTTCTCTGTCTCGCTCCCTCCCTCTGTTCTTCTGTCTCTGTCATCTTTGTATTTGCTACCAGGCATCGACTAATGGGGCCTAGAATGAGGTCTTCACATTCTGTTAGAGCTGAAAACATGCACACACACACACACACACACCTTCTCACAACACGCACCCTCTCATAGATCTGTAATAGATTTAGAGAGAAACTGTCCCATCCTCTAACTGGGCTAATTTCTCCCATTTATCTCTGTTCGGAAAAATGCCCAAATTAATGACGCAGGACATGTCCTAACGAGGCGCTTTAACGAGCGAGCCTAACGAGGAGCCTGGCCCCCACAGTGCCACGGCCTTCGCTCTGCTCCAGTGGTTTTGGCCTCACATTTGTGTATGCACCGGCCGGCAACCTAACAAGCTCTCAGTTCCCCTCTGCTCTCCGTGCACAGAGCCTGGCTAATGTCTGAGGACTTGCTGCTCCACTGAGCGGGTCACTGATGACCTGTGACAAAAAAAAAAAAAAAGGGGGCGGGGCCACGGTGGTATTCTACAGGTTAGAGACATGGCTATGAGACTGAACCCATCACTGGTTCAAATACTGCGACCGCCGGGGGAAATACGGACAGCTTAAGTTCACATTGTCAGAAATAGGAGTCCAGCAGGAGTCCATTTCTGTCTCCCAAGGTACAATCTACACAAACGTATCCTCTAGGGATAATTAGTGGACCTCAAGGTAATTATGCACACCTTTGCAGAGCCAAAACGATGTATTACATATTGTGAAGACTGATGGAGAACAGGCAGGGACTCAGTAGCAAATAGGTTTTATGAAAGTTACAGGCAGGTAATTGGGCAAAAGGTCAGGAAGGAGAAGGCAGAGGCGAAGTTCAGCGTACGAAGCAGAGGTCAGAAACACACTAGGAGAAGAACAATTTTCAGGAAGAATGCTGGAACGCTTGGCACAAAGGACAAGGACAAACCGGCACTGAGGTGAGAAAAACACAGAGACTGTACACACAGACTGATGAGACGCAGGTGAAACTAATCGGGACATGGCTGAACAATCACAGTGACTGGAACACACACGGGGGCAGGAGGCAAAGTGATCTGAAACGAGAGAGAGGGCCAGTATGACAAAATGTGTTCCCAAGCAGTAAAAGGTACATACATGTACCATTTCCTAATTTTCAGGTTTAGGTTATTTTCCTCTGCTGTTTAAATTGTTCATACTTCTGTTTAAATTGTTCATATTTCTATTTTTTTTATATCCCTTGTTTATAGTGTTTATATTGCTTACTGCTATTTATCATCTGTGTATACTGTATATTTCTTCTAAATTTGCACATTGACCCACATCTATGCACATTTTATACACCTATGCACATGGTTTTTTGCACATTGTTTTTTGCACACTGACTTCTAGTGTGTTGTACTTAGATCTTATTCTTTATTTTTTATTTATTTAATCTGTAATCTGTGGATACTGCTGAAAAACTGCGAATTTCCTTCGGGATGAATAAAGTATCTATCTATCTATCTATCTATCTAAAAATGTTAGGGTGCAGTTACCGGAGACAGCGTTTGTCAGGCCAGACACAATGAATGAATGAATGAATGAATGAATGAATCAGTCAATCAATCAATCAATCAATCAATCAATCAATCAATCAATCAGTCAGTCAGTCAGGTAAATTATTAAAGTAAGGTAGATTTTAACTGGAAATGAAGTAAGTTTTATAGATTTGTGAATATGAAAAAAAGGCAATACAATGCTACAGTGAATACTGTAGTTATAATATAGGTACAAGACTGCTGTCTATAAACCATAAGGGGGCAACTAAGTACAAAATGTCAAGGGTTCAAAAGCTGAGGGTGCTGCCCCAGTGACAAGGAATTGTACCTCTAAAGGTGCAATTATGTCTTTTATTTCCTGAGAGTGTAGGTAAACAGTGCTGAAGTGCCCCTGAGCAAGGTCCTTAATCCTCATCTGTGACACTGAAGCAAAAACCTGGTGCTGTATGGGGCAATATTCCCCTCTGTCAGTTGCTATTTGTTGTGTTTAATTAATTTAGCAAACAATACAAAAAGCCCCCTTTCATTCCATACTCCAGCAACAGATGAAACCTCTCCAGACTGAAATGAAAAAGGCTAATTCAGGTGAGTCAGAGGTCAGACACTCGGCTCTCTGCTCCGTACCTGCAGGCCCTGAAACTGAATCACAGTCGAAGGCACTCGAGAAAATTATTTCCCTACACATAAAGTCTGTTCTTTATTGAGATTCTCCAGTATCTACTTCAGAAAAGAATGTCAAGCTTGTGAGTATGTTGTGAATATGCTGCAGTTTTTCATGCAACTCACATAATCCATATGTTCAATATTTGTAACCAGAACTAAGAGACATGATCACACCACCCCTGTCAGTTTCGGCCGGCCTGACAACTAAAGGGGACGGAGCATTTGAAGTTCGGGCCCCGAGGCTCTGGAGCCATTAGGTCGGCAGAGTCAGTGATTTTGTTTAGGGCCCTTCTAAAAACAAACTAACTTTTATCCGAGAGCCTTTCCAGGTTTTTCCACTTTTAATTTTCCTTTGAACTGTCTTTTATTGTTTTTTTTTTTTTTTATTGGTTTTAATACTCTAAATTGTTTTTATTTGTTCTGTCTATCTAACTATCTTTTATTTTATGCCTGTATATATTATGCCATAAAGTCATGCTTTCCTGTATTATTACTGAGTTAAACTAGGGTGCCAAAGAGCTAAGATCACATTGAAATAAATAATGCAAATTGATTAGATCCATATGCCACTACCATGAAATGTTGTGTATGACTGTGCAGATTGTTTTTAATGTGACTTTTGTCAATTTGTGTGTTTCACTGGTGTCCACTTTTTGGTCATGACACACACTGTGTTTCCTGCACCAGCCTTACAAACTGCGTTTCCTACTACACGGGGTTTTATCTTCCATGTGTAGAAATCTAGCAAAGAGTGGGAACTCTCACCTTCTACCCATCTCTGACTTGTTTCTGTCCTTACAGAACTCGTATCAGCCTTTTAGCTCCTACTCTACTGCTGACTAACCCAAGGCTAAGTGACTGTGCTTTAACCAGCTAGTTTTTATGCTTGGCCACTTTTCATGCTTGGTTGAGTGATTTAAATCACCTATGGCCATTGAATGCCAGAGCAGTGTGTCTAAGCCATAAGGTTTCAAGTGATATGGGATTTAATTCTGATATTTTTCACCAGTAGGCAGCATTTTGTCCCAGTTATCAATGTCCTGTAAATTGACCACTATTATGCCAAACCAAAGTATACAAGGTTTTCCCCCAGATTTTTTTTCTCTGGTCAGGGTGGAAAAGGGTCACTAAAGTCTCCATTGAAGCCAAGAGAAATATTTGGAGGTTTTCCGCTCACTTGGGCACGGTGACACCTTTTCAGTGGCCGGGGAAAACCTGGGATACATGATTGGATTTCATATCCATTCTGATTGTTAGTTTGAAGTTAGATAAATCTTTAATTGTTTTATTCAAATATTTGAAAAAGCTAGCGTCATCTCCATTAGGTGCATCGACATTTATAATGGCCAGTTGTTTATTATTACAGTTACATTTGACAAATGCAGTTCTACCCTCCTTATTATGTAAGATAAGATAGTAGTCTAACTTTTCTTATGTGACTTTTGACCTCTCATTCAATTTTATTTTGTGCTGATGAAAAAGCGACCAGTTCACAGTGCCTGTGATCCAGTCAACTAATATCCTCAGTAGGGATGGGAGCCTTAACTGATTTGTATCGATACATGGACATGGCCGGGCATGATGTGAGTGCATGGATAGAGCAGCTGTGAATGGATACAATTTTGGGATGAAATCAAGATGAATTCGTTTTTGATTCTTTGTATTGATAAAATCTGTTCCATTTATTTATTCGATGTTCTATGCCTTCATTTAGAAATATGATCTATCCAGTAATTTGATATGATGGACTTTTTCTCCCATGTTATCTGACGTTACAGAGCGGATGCCGACTGCTGCTGAGCAGCATGGGTTAGGGGAAACTGGGATGTGTGATGCTGCTCTGGAACTCCATGAGACTTCCTTTATACTTGCCTCGTTGGAAAATTGTCATCATAGGAAGTGGGCAATAGCCCTGTACACATAGTCAGTAACCACATTTCCATCAACCACCAGCTGCTCACAGCTTCTGTCCATTTCTGCAAAACGAGGCAAACAAACCTGTCACAACAGTCAGATGGCGATAGCGTACAGGATACATTGCTGCCTTTTATTCATGTAAACAGGTGTTATGGAAACGCACCTTAATTTGCTTGTTTTTCTGTTGCATTTAATTACTCAGCTGCAGTTAATTTCATTTTTTTTAATGGAAATGCAGCCAAACATTCTGGATGAAGTGATAAAAATGCTTCAGCACAAACAAAGTCAGGGTTCGATTCGCTGTTTGCTGATGTTAGTGATCAAAATGAGTGACCACTTAAGCACATGAGCTAGTCCATGGTCCTTCTTCTAGGAATCTGAATCTGATTTATTTCCATATGTGTGTGTTTTGGTTAGGTTTGGTTATTTTGGTTCATTAATAAAATGCAGTGGTTATATTGTTCTCACTTATTTGCATTCATATACATTCTTAACTGCAAGTCACACTGCAAGTCAACATCACGATTCTTCTGTATTTGTGCGCTTTTCGTTGTTTTTATTTCAAACTTGATTTGGCAGTGTGCGGGTAATGTCTGTTTCTCATGACAATAAAGCTCAATTGAATTGAACTGAATTCAACTGAACTGAGAAAGAGGCTGAAGCTCACGTGCCACAACCCAAAGGATTGTGGGAACATCTGCATGAGGGATTTTTCATGCACATGTCGTCCTGCTGGTACGGTAGAGGAACATCATAAAAAGTTCCTGGCTAGCATCCAGTGATAGTTCACCAGTGCTGCATATTATTTGTGTAATGCCTTATGTAACCTCTAGTGCGCCTGCATTGAACCAAACTGCAGGAAACATAATCCACCAGTGTGGCTGTGGCTCTGGAGGAAAATGAAATGTAATGAACCAATGAGGCAACACAGTTCCTCTCCCTGTCAAATGCTCAAGAGCCTTCCAGGAAGTTGAACAGAGTGGCGCCTCTTTCCTTCCATCACCTCCAATTTATTCCTCTCCTAATAGGGCCTCATATCCCATTAACAATCCAGCTCATACTGTACGCCCCATTGGTCTCACCCAAGGCTAAAAGGCTGTGCTCTCACCAATTTGCTCCAGTGTGATGCTCAGCCAGAGGAGTGATTTAAATGACATATGGCCAGTTAATGATATCCTTGTAGCTAGTGGGTCAAAACACATATACGACAGAATTATTTGACACTAATCCGGCCGTAAGTAGCTCTTGTGTCTCCTCTAAAACTGTCCGGCTGATTAATTCCAGGCTGTTACTGTAAGAAAGGCTCCATTCAAGCCCAAATTGTAAGATGATGTATTTTTCCAGGGATGGGTTTCACGGAGCAGTACGCTGATTTTTAAGCACGGGAATTCAAACCAGTGACTTTCAGATGAGGAAAACTCAAACCAAAGTTTTCTCCTAAACATATCAGCAGCTAATTGGTCATTTAGCCTCAGGTTAGTCAAATTTGGGGCGTGAGCCAGGTATTCACTGGGATACGAGGCCTTATTAGGAGACAAACAGACATGATTGAAGGCAAACTGCACCATCGATAGAATAGATGCTTGGTTAATGGAGCCATGCCGGAGACATATGCTTGGTCAATGATAGCCTCAGAGCTCGTCAGGGGATGCCAATGTGACATATGGCTATAAATGATAGCCTCATAGCTAGTTAGTGAGCACAGCTATAAAATGACAGATGGTTGTTTAAAATGCAGTAGCCCTGTGGCTAGTTGGCTAAAGTCAGCTCTCGAGCTCCGCTGTGACTCTGTGGTTTCACTGCTGATATGGAGGAAGTCTGGGGAGAAGACCAAGTCCTCTCCTCTTTTCTCTTGTCATCGCTTCTCTTTTTATATTTTTGTCATCTATTCTCTGCTTCCCTCACTTAACTGAAAAAAATCTCTATTTTAACAAGTAATATAGTCTCAAATTCAGTGTTAAAATCTTGGTTTTCTTCAAACAAGATAAAAAAAAATCTGCCAGAATGAAATAATCCCACTTGTTTCCAATGCAGTTTCACTTCTTTCAGGATTTTCCCCCTTTGAACAAGTATAAATATGTTGAAACAAGGTAGAGTGAGGCAGATCAGCCCTCTAGGGATGAAGAAAATGACACTTGATTCAGGACAGACCTGGAAACAAGATGATTAGTGTTGGAAACAAGTAGGATTTTCTCATCCTAATAGCAGACCTTTTTTTTTTTTTTTTTTACCTTGTTTGAAGAAGATTTGAGCACTGAATGTGACTCTATGACTTGTTCAGAGAGATGTTTTTTACAGTGTTCTGCTCTTCTATCTTTCTCTGGGTGTCCCATCTCATCTCTTTTCTTTTTTTCTTTTCATTTCTTTGTGTCTTCTCACCCAATACAGCACAGGATATTATAACTACACAGTCACAGCAGAGCCCCGTAAGCCACAAGACAAACACGGATGGCTGTGTTAACTCTCAAAGCAAGGAGGTGAAAGAAACACACCAGAGTTGCAGTTATTTTCTGCAACAACAGCACTGTGTCCTCCATCCGTCAACGAGTGTGACTTATTTATCTCTCTGTCATATATCATATCATTAATTCATCATCCGTTTGTCCCTCAACACCAAGGCTGCTGTTGTTTTGCATGTTCAAGCTTCTCTCTGAATCAATAAGTCAATAAATAAAAACAAGCATGACAACAAGTTTTTCTAAGACTAAAATCAAGTACAAAATAGACAGTCTTATGGCGCTTTTCCACTAGCACATACTCGGCTTGACTCGGCTCGACTCTACTCCGTTTGTGAGCTTTTCCATTATGTGGTAGTACCTGGTACCAGGTACTATTTTAGTACCTACTCGGCCGGGGTTCCAAGTGAGCTGAGTCGAGCTGAAAATGTGATGTAAACGGAGTGCAGGCCACTGATTGGACAGGGAGTGACGACACATGAGAGCGACTCCTGCAAGGAAACCAAACCTGGCATTTTAAAAGAAGAGTAACCATGCGTATTGATCATTGCAAGGAAACTGGTAACGTGGTCAAATGAAGAGGTGGAGACTTTTCTGTGCTTGGTGGCGGGGCTGTGTTGCTATGACAACTCCACCGGCGATGAGGTGGTACTCAGTTGTAATGGAAAACGACCGAAACCGTGGTGAGCCAGGTAGAGTTGAGCCAAGTAGAGCCGAGTAGGTGCTAGTGGAAAAGCACCATTACTGTTTACAGGTAGGTAATGTAACTGCTTTTAGGGCACTTTAACCTGTTTCATTTCAATATGACTAAGTGCTACAGATAATTATGTCATCAGGAATAAGTTCAAATTGGTTCTGATTTCAAATTGTCCAATGTTTTAGTGTTTCAGCTAAATTCATTTTGATCTTATTTTTCTCAAGAATGTCTTGGCTGTGTCATGGAAAATGGGGTGGAGTTACATGTATGATGGTTAGGGTGAGGTGTAACTCCACCCACAGGAGCTCCTCTGTCCACAGGTGGAGCAGCAGCGAGCCGTCGCGGACGTCACTTCGAAAGACAAAAATAAGTTGACTGGCAGTGTCCTGCATGTGTCCAATCTTTGTGACGTCACAGACGCCATCACTTTCACCGGCTGGCAGGACCAAAACGTGTGAACAGAACTCGTGCATCTATTTCATGAGGCAGGTGCGTAAGAGAGTAGATCAAAAGTTACAATTGAACTCTTGCACTCTGTCTAACTTTCATTGTGACATTTCAGTAGAAGACCTTCATCAGGCAAATGGTTAATGACAATGGAAAGCCATTCTAAATAGGGAGTCGTTGCAAGTTTACAACCAATCAAAAATCCAATGAACCGACAATGTAGTGTTGGCTCCCTTTTTAGGAGGGTTTTCCACTGCCACTAACCATTTGCCTGATGAAGGTCTAGTAACAAAATTGTGCATTAACTGCATCACTCCAAGTTAGACAGTGTCATTGTCATGAATATGTAAACCACTCTGCAGCTGATTTTTTTAAAAATGTATTTTTATAAATATATTATTGTTTGTGTGATACTGTGACACAGTGGCAGGAAGACCAAACCCCTTAACTAACTTGATTCTTTCTCATGGTTAGACTGTCCATTTGATTAACCTTTGTGCAAATGACAAAATAATTTTACTGCCAATGGCAGTTTTCCCTGTTTCCCTGTTTAACCTGTTTCAGTTTGTTACCAAACTGAAACAGGTTAAATGCTCACGCACCAAGAGAAACAGAAAATGAGGGGATCATCACATTTTTGCTGTTATTGATGCATTTCATGAGTATTAGACAAGTGAATGGAGAAAATATAGTTTATTATAGTAGATACGTGATAATAAGTATTGATTCTAAAATTTTTGGTGCTTAGACTCTACGGGAAGATTTTCAGATTGAGGGGCATCAGCCCTGAGCAGCAAAGGCCCCCCATGGAGTCCACACGCTGGTGCTGAAGGTGGCTGATGAGTGTCATCTCTCTACACCTTTTTCACATGCCTGGACTCCCTGCATTTAGTCAGGCCGCCTGTGCCAAGCTGGACACAGGGTGGAGACATTCATTAGTTGGTTTCTTGCTGCAATGAGAAATGAAATGAAACTTTTTCTTTAACCAGGTTTATGTGCTTATGTGCAGTGATATCTGCTAATTGTGATTTTCTCTTTTTCCTATGAGTGTTATTGTGATCATTGGCAGTCTTTGCTGAGGTGAGGGCAGGGGCCAGGAGTCTTTCTGTCTCAGTGTGACTGGACACTGCTGACTATTTGAGGCTTGAGGGAGCACAAATTCATCTTAAATCATCTAATTATGAGTTGCACCCCTTCACACAGTGTTAGTATTTAAATGTTTGCTATGCTCTCACTGTGCAGTGGTTTAGTCCAGTTAGGATGGGGCCAGGACGGGTAATATAAGGTCAAGTTGTCATTGAATGTTGGAGTGTTGAGGCTGGGTCACTTCAGCTATGTTTTCAGTTTGTCAGTTCCTTGTTACTTGTGCCAGGACTTTTGTTTCTCTTCCCTGTTTGATTATTGTTTTTGGTGAATAAAACCACTTCCTTCGTTAACAAGCACTTCTGCTTCCTGAACCTTTCCTCAATTCAACATCATTATTATCGCTTTTTACTCACCTCCAGTGTCAGACAGCCGCGCTAGAATCGCTCATCTCTGTAGAATTACCACCAGTAATGCTGCACTGTCAAACTGATGAAGCTGTGAGGGTCAGGTGAAGACGGGGAGGTGGAGGGATGTGTGAATGTCAGTGTGACACTAAAGGCACAGAGAGAATTACATAAAAAAAAAAAAAAAAAAAAAAAAAAACAGAGCAGCAAAATGATGTAAAAGTATGAAGTCTCACTAAATGGAAATACTGAAGTAAGGTGAGAGAACCTCAAAACTAGACTGAGGCACAAGACTGGAGGAAATATTTTTAAGTTACTGTTCACCACAACCCACGTATGGACTTTATTTTGTTTCTAATGTTTAGGCTATATACTCATAATGTGGTATGTATCACTGGTTTGGATGGACCACTTATTTGGCATGCTATCATAACTTTTGTTAAATGTCTTTCTTTCTTTCTTTCTGTTATAAAACTTGACAAAGCCGCAGTCCATACTGGATAAAATTGCGTGCTGACCTTAGCTTCCTGCAGTGCACCCTTACATAAAGCTCACAGTAACATTTATGTAACCAGAGCTCATACATTGTTGATGAGTTTGTTTGAGATTTCCCGTCCATGACAATGAACTGATGTCACAGGGTTCACCGTCGATCCCGTTTCCATCGCGCTGAGGTCAGATTGTTCAGGAGGCACCGATGGATGCCAGGAGAGCTTGCTGCTGCATTTTTTATGAAGCAACACTCATGAAATGTTGATCACTTGTGTGTCAGAGGCTGTCGTGCCACAGACAGCGGGCGGTGCCAGGCCGAGGCCGAGCATGGTCAACAGGCTTTAAACCGAGCTGCAGCACACTTGACTGAATGTTCATGTCTACATCGATCTGAGGCCCAGAGCAGGAGGAAGACACTGGTCAAACACTGGCCACAGCTTGTTAGATGTCAAGTCACATTGAGACAGAGGCAAAGCTGACTGTGTAGCTTGAAAACCTACAGCACGACTTGAACAGTTATTTCACCACCACAGTTTGGGGCATGTTTTCTTGTAAAAGGCTATTTAAAAACCTTTATGGCACAATGAATAGGGTTTTCCTAAAAAAACAAATATCTCTATATATCTATATCTATATCTATATCTATCTATCTATATCTATATCTATATCTATATATATAGAGGGAGAGATATAGATATAGATATAGATAGATAGATAGATATTTATACAGTCATAAAAAATAATCTGTCTCAATCATTACTTTGGAGCCACTCGTAGTGTGTGTGTGTGTGTGTGTGTGTGTGTGTGTGTGTGTGTGTGTGTGTGTGTGTGTGTGTGTGTGTGTGTGTGTGTGTGTCTGCAGAGATGCTGCTCTCTGTCTGGATTTTCTTGTTTTGCTGAGTTTGGGTGTCAGCCTTTGGGCAGCAGGTATGTAGCTCCCAGCCAATCACAGCGCAGCGCGGTGCCAGATCGATAGCATGACATCCAGTTCAAAGCTACATAAATCACACACTGTGGAAAAGGGAGATCTTGGGAGGCAGAGCACCAAGTGGCCAAAGTTCAGTCCACTACAAGAGTGACTCTGGGGTTGGCTTTTCTGGGAGAGCACTGAGGAAGAGGAGGAGGATGAAGAGTGATGCGGTGTTGGCTTGTTTTCTGCTGGACAGGTAGGTGCTGGTAGGCCAAAGTGTTTTTTTCCTAGGACGATGATGGAATGTTTTACGTTTCATTCCTTCACCATCCTAAGAAACAAAATTTTAAAAATAAATACAGAAAGAAAGAAAATTGCTAGCTGCCACAACAGATGAACAAAGGAAGTGTTTCTTCAGTACCACGTGTAGCAGCCAATAATGCAATAACTGCCAATGATGCAATCATTTTTCCATTCTTAGTGTAATAAAAGTCGATAATATAATAACTTACCACTAATGTAATAAAATTTTTGAACCAATAATGTAATAACGTATTTAAGTTTTATTTATTGGCAATAAAGTGTCACACTTTTCTGACACTTACCCTTACTGTTGCCTCTCTCAAGTAGTTACTCAATAGTTGCCCTGCCACACACACATTCACACACACACACACACACACACCTTTGTATAGTACCTTTCAAACAAAAGGCGATTCAAAGTGCTTTACATAAAAACTACAAGATTTAAGACAAATAGAAAACAAGAGGAAAAAGAATGAAATAATTGGACAAGAAAAAAGTTAAACCACATTGTAGTAACAGTGCATCATTTAGTAAAAGGCAGTTTTAAGCTTTGATTTAAAGGGGCTGAGTGTTGGAGCAGACCTCAGATCTGCTGGAAGCTTGTTCCAGACATGTGGTGCAGAGAACCTAAAAGCTGCTTCACCATATTCTGTTGTGACCCTCGGCACAGTAAGCAAACCTGTCCCGGATGATGTGAGCGGTCTGGACGCTTCACAGCACAGCAGCTGAGCAGATCAGGTCTGAACCATTCAGAGCTCTCTAAACCAGCAGCAGGATTTTACAGCAGGCCGATGCTCCCTCGATGAGCTCCGACCAATTCTGAGCTCTATAGTTCCATTCTGGGACAAAAAAATCCTTGTTTATGTTATACTGGCCCTTTATGCAGCCCTTCAGTTCATTCTCTGTCTGAAACAAGCTCCTGTCTCTTTAAGGCTGCTTTGTAATAGTGTGCATACCCGGCTAAGTCTGTCAGGAAAAAAATTTAGAAATTATATTCTGGTCCGGGTCGGCTATCTCAGGCAGTAAATGTAACCTAGAGATGAAGGACGAGCAAAATTCTGGGCTCAGGTCAGGTTCAGACAAACAGAATGCCTGTCAGGTGTGGGTCGGGCTCGGTTACCATGCTCCCCTCATGTCAGGTTTGGACAAAAACATACGGCCTGATCTGCACTCGACTTTGTAAAGCTCAAACTGAACTCACCAAAGTGAGCTCTTTTGCCTTACTCGTCCCCGACATGAAAAATTGCCTTGTGCTGCTGTAATTCATTTGGAGTAGAGTCACTCCAGAGAAGAAGTCTCTAAAATTCAAGAGTCATTCAACAGCTGAGAGCGGAGGTATTATCCGTCGCAATTTAGTCTAAACCACATTTTAACACCGACGAGTAGAGTTAATAACACATTCATCCGCATTCCCTGCCAGGGGTGTGTGTGTGGGGAGGGACCTGTCACTTCTTTTGGCCGCGCTTGATTCCACCTACAAATTCTTACGGTTGGTCCAGTCACTAAATAACTTCCATCTCATCTCTGCTGCATTCAAATGCCTTTCACCAGCATTTAATCTTTTGAAAGCTGAGCAAACTGACTTGATTTCTCTCAAAAACATGGGGAGAAAGTAAGCAAACAAATTAGTGAGAAGGGGCTCTAAAATCAGAAAGAAATTAGTATAAAAAATAAATTCCGAAAAAAAAAAAAAGAAAGGCAGAGAGAAAGTCAGAAAGCAAATGGCCAAAAAATGAGCAAAATATTACTGGAAAGAGAACACAAATCCAAGACCTCATGACTTCTGCTTCCTGTAAAACAAAGTATCTTAAACAGTGACATCATCCTGCACTAATGGGTGTACATCAAAATTTCAATCAATAAAACCTTCACAAAGCTTGAAACTTCCTCTCTCCAACTGTCCCTTCAAAATAAAATAGTGCGTCTCTCCCAAACCGAGATCCTGTTGGTAGCAGCGATACAGCTGAAAACAAGGAGGAAGAAGTGAAAACGAAGCAAAAACAGAAACAACAAACTATGCTCAGTATCAGGTTGTTGTTTCACACACTACGCTGTTGCAGCTGCTCTGCACCTCCTTATGTAGACATTTATTGATCTAGCAACATTTTTGTTTTTTTGCACTGGTCAGGGGGTACCTGGCTGAAAATATAATTCAAAGGTAGAACAATATTGAAAAACTTCTATGTATTTTCTTTTTTTCAGACATATAAGGTTTATTTATTTACCTGACATGTTTCGGCGTTTGACTTCCGCCTTCATCAGAGTGTCACTGGGTGTTGGTGTGACGCATCTTTATCAGCTGTTGTTTTTTGGAAGGCGTGACCAACCTGTCAGATTTTGACAGGTCGGTCACGCCTTCTGCTGACCGCTCGCCCCCTGCAGGATGCCGCTCCAGGTGTGGGAGAGCATGTATGCTCCCTCGTCCCTGTTGATGGTCGTCGGGCCTCGCTTCCTGATCTCAATTGCCTCCCTGATCCAGCGCTGGTGTTTATTTTCCTCCGTGCGGATGACTCTGGCCTTCTCCCAGTCCATGACATGGTTTTCCCGTTTACAATGATCCGTTGGTCACGCCTTCCAAAAAACAACAGCTGATAAAGATGCGTCACACCAACACCCAGTGACACTGTCAGGTAAATAAATAAACCTTATATGTCTGAAAAAAAGAAAATACATAGAAGATCTAAGTAAGAGAAGACATAATGAACTCAATCAAACAATATTGAAAAATGTTTGAGAAGCCCTGCTGTACAGGACTAAAGGTTGTACAGCACTTAGTAACAGTTAATGCACCAGGCCCACAGGAGGTTATCAAGACCAGATAGCTTAATGTGAAAGTGTGATTCATTTAGAGGCACTGACTCTGAATGAATGACTCACCAAAAAGACTCAGAATGTCCATAATAATACAGAAGTGTTCTGATTGGCTGAAGAAGTTGGTGGCTCTGGCACATCAGAAAATGTCATATGGAGGTCACTATAGCCACTTTACAAACTCAGGACTCTGTGATAATGAGGCCTCATTAGCCGCACAGACATGATCACAAGCTGCTCATGGCTGTTTCATGCTGAGCTTTGAAAGGCCTTTGTAAAACGTGGATGGGGATCTTATTATGACAGTGATTGGGATGTGCTGCAACTGTGTCCAAGAGTGTTTAGCTCTCCGTGCCTATGTTTTGAATTGTGTGTGCGCGCATGTGGACGTGTGTGTGTGTGTGTGTGCTGTGTGAGGGGGACTTTGTGTTGAGTTGTGTTTCCATACGAGCGCTGCGGTGCCTCTGGCTCTGTGTCTCCTCAGTCAGGTGACAGCCACAGGGCGGACAGGACGTCTTCACCAGGAAATAATCCCTCAAAAACACGCCGCCCTACATGCCTAATTGTCACATCTGTGTCTGCTTTATTTAGGGCCTCTTTGTTGACTGGGACAACAGTTGATTTTAGTCTAGGTTTGCAAGTCTAATCACATATGGCATGCATTGCAAAAATAACAGGTAAATTAGAGTTTGAAAGCTGTAATTGCACTCTAACTCTAAATGACTCTGGTATTCTGTTTTCAAAGGCAAGTCAGTCTTTTACAGTGTCACAAGCACCTATTGCAATGTGCACACTGCAAAAATATTCAGTCTTTAAATTTTGGTTGTCTTCAAATAAGTGGATAATAATCCTACTTGTTTCCAATTGCTTGTTTCAAGATTTTTTTTTCTCTGAGAACAAGTATAAATATGTTGAAACAAGGCAGAATAAAACAGATCAGCCACTAAGATCAAGAAAATGACAACTGATTCAAGAAAATTCTGGAAACAAGTTGGTCAGCCTCAAACCAGTTCAAGGAATAGAAACAAAACCTGTAAGCTGACAGTATTTAACAAGTAACTGTAATCTTTGATAAAATGTTGAGGTTGTCCTGCAGGCCACTACTTCTGTTTGATCTTCAAATGATTTAATTCCAATAATGATTGTGACCTAAAAGAAACACACTATATGGACACAAGCATTAGTACACACCTCTTAATCAGTGACTTCAGAGTTTCATACAGTCCAGTGGCCACAGGTGTATAAAATCCAGCAGCTAGCCATGCAGTCTGCCTTTACAAACATTAGTGAAAGAACAGTTTGCGGAAGGCCCTTTCCTGTCCCAGCATGACTGAGCCCCAGTGCACAGAGCAGCTCCATAAAGGCGTGGCTGGCTGAGTTTGGTGTGGAAGAACTTGAGCGGCCCGCACAGAGCCCTGACCTCAACCCCATCCAACACCTTTGGGATCAACTAGAACAGAGACTGTGAGCCGGGCCCTCTGGTCCAACATCAGTGTCTGAGCTCACTAATGCTCTTCTGGAGGAACGGGCAGAAACTCCCACAGAAGAGTGGAAGATGTTCTAGCTGCAAAGGAGCAACTCCATATGAATGCCTCTGGATTTAGAATTGGAGGTCAGAAAAGCTCCTGAAGGTGGAGCGTGGAGGTGGTCCAATACTTTTGTCCATGTAGTATAACATAGCCTTTTCAATTAACCTGTTTTTATTAACACTGTTCTTCCAGTGATTTGAAAGTGAAACATTTTCATGGCCTTTTTGAGAATAAATATGGACAAAGCTAAATGCGTCTTATGTATTTTTAATGACGGCCTCTATAACATAGTCCAATATCAATTATATTCAAGTTAATATTTTCTCACAGAAATAATAACACCATTTTGACTTTTTGTGTACATGAATAATATAATGGTATTAATGATGGTATTTTAAATTCTGAGTGGTTTATGAACATGAGTGTGGAGGACCAAACAATAAAATACTAGAAACAACAAAAACAAAAGCAAAACCAAAAATTTATAAATTAATTGAACAAAACATTTTTAAGCCGAAACTGGAGACAAGGGGGACTATCTCCCACATGCAGATTTTTTTTTTTTCACTTGTTTAAAAAAACAAAAACAAAGCTGAATTTAAGCCCAAATAACTGGTTAATATGCATTTTTTGCACTCCATGTTGTGTCTGGAACATCGAGGCATTCTTCCAAGTGTGTGTTAATGTGTTTTGTATATGTGTGTGTGCCTTCACTTGCCCGAGGGTGTGTGTGTGTGTGTGTGCAGAGCTCTGTAACTGTGTGTATGTGTAAGCATGCATGTGTTTCTGTATCCTTTTAACAGCCTGTGTTGGTTCCAGCAGCCACAGTGAAGCATCTGTCGACATTATTAATGCCATTGTTTGGTCTAAAGTGAGTTGTTGTTGAAGGGTTTTACCGTGACTAAGCCGTCTTATATTATGTGTGTGTTGTTTAAGGGTGTATGTTAAGCGATGCGTGTTAATTACACCGCCGACTGTAATCAGTTGCTCTATGCAAACGCACGCTAACATGCAAGTAAATTACATTACAGTCACTTTTATTTTACATCTCCAATGTGAAAGGCTGTTTGTGTGTTTGTTTGTGTAGATAATAAGAGATTTTATTTGCCCCTATGAGGAAATTGGTTTGCAGCATAATCAAAAAGGAATTTCATGACAACATCACAGAGCCACCAATAAACATGAATCAATACTCATACACACATCCATACAATACCTGGCATTTTTTTGTGTGAGTGACTGATGAACCTGTTGTCTCTCTGTTCGCCATAAAAGGCTGTTGTTGTAAACAGCTTCTGATGCTTTGTGTGAGTGGGAGAGAATGTTTCCAAGTGTGTGTGTGTGTGTGTGTGTGTGTGTGTGTGTGTGTGTGTGTGTGATGCAACGACTTGTGCCAAGAAAAAAGCTGGCAGAGCTTCTGTCACGCGACACATCTTCATCCAAGATCCACTCATTAGTTCTGAGTGAAAGTGCTTGAAGATGCACATATACATTCTCTCTCTCTCTCTCTCTCTCTCTCTCTCTTTCTCTCTCTCTCACACACACACACACACACACACACACACAGATGACAGTGAGACTTCAACCAAATGCATTCCCTCTCGAGGTCACAGTCTCTGTAAGTGCGGCTCTTAGAGAGAGTGAGCAGGTGGAGGACAGCGTCTTTTGCTCAAAGACACTCAAGCAGCTCACATTTGTTAAAGACTCATTTTATCACTTTGTATCTTTTCTGTAATTTTATGTGTGGAACCCAGCATTTGCTCTCTTTGCAGAACACTTGTGTCAAACAGAGGTCAGCATGGACTTTGGACCCACTCTGACTGCACCCGTCCTGATCAGAGCCTGAAATTAATTTTTAATAAGTAGTGGTGGATAAAGTACACAACAGCTTTACTTGATTCAAAGTATACACTCCTGATCAAAATCTTAAGACCAGTTGAAAAATTGCAAGAATTTACATTTTGCACTGTTGGATCTTAAGAAGGTTCTAAGTAGAGCTTCAAAATGCAAAAAGAAGAAATGGGAGTGAGACAAAAAAGAAATTGAGTAAGCAATTTATTGCAAACAACCATTAAACTGAAATAGGCTGTTCATCAGCTGATCAAAAGTTTAAGACCACTGCCTTTAAAAGCCCAAATCTTCGCAAAAATGTGGATTCAGTGTCATTTTCTGTCAGGTATCCACACTGTCAAACTTTCTTGTTAATCACCTCAAAAATTCGTTTCGGCATGCTTGATGCAAATATTTGGTCAAATATTATTCCTCTATATGGAAAGTTGCTCAGTCATTTTTTTTTTTTTTTTTTTTTTTTACTTGAGTTAAAGTACTGGATTAATCGCTTTTAAAAAATATTCAAGTATTCAAAAGTACATTTCCTTTTTACTATCAGCACATTGTTGTGTTGTTTTCATAATGCATTTACAGAAGCTGGTAACTCTCTGAAACCACCTGATCAATGTACTGACTTGTAGAACCACTCTGCTACACAAATGTCCTGACACATGTACTGTCTGGCCAGGGAGTGTCTCGTCTCTCTGTGGTCCTTCTCAAGATCGCAACAAGTTCAAGTTCAAGTTCATGTAAAGATCAGCATCACTGTTTACAGTCTCAAAGGCTGGAAACTCTTCTCTCTGGGGCAAATGTTTTCATGCCCGATATGAGGATTAGGTCAGGGTGTGTCGTCCTGGTTGTTGTAAACTTGTGGGCGTGGAGAGCCCTTTGAGGCTGTAAACCGCGAAGTGCTTCAAATAAACTTTAACTTGAAGTTCACAAGGACATACAATACGGCAATGAAGAAATACATGTATACAATATTTACAAAGCACACATACATAATAAATGACAATTGGCATAAACGTGGGAGCATCATGGGAGAGCTGTCATATAAACATCAAATATTTAAACTCTCATAATTTATGTACAGCAAAATACGCAAATCAATATGTAGGCAATTAGAAAGGGAAAGTGAACTTTCCAGGAGCTTGACACAGGGCTTGTGCTGCCTCCTGGGTTTGGTTTTTAAAGGCATGTTGGGCCTTCAGGGTGCCGTTTTATTGAACTAAAACATAATATTTTGACATTGCATGCTGTTGTAGAAGCTTTTATTTTGTACCACTAAGATGTTTTATGTTTTATGTTTTATCTTGCAACTTTTTTTTGCCCCAAGCTGCTATCCTGCTATGTGATGTGAAGCTGTTAGTTTGCAGTACGTCTCTGCACCAGTGCTCCTCAGAAAACTGCTCACCTTGCTGACCTCCAAACATGACGAAAAATAATTTAAAAAAGTGATTATCCTAGAGAATGAATGCGGCTGGAATTGGAAAAATCATGTAAGAACTAAATAAGGAAATGAACAGGGGAGAGAATAAATGAATAAAGAACCAAGGAGGAAAAAAGAAAGTAGCTCTCAGAATTGAATAGTGATTGTGATGTTAAAATATCATTACACATATTAGTGGCTGACAGAAATGAGTTATGACTAATTCATTTCTGACGCTGCACACAGGGACAAGTGTAGCGCACACACACACACACACAGGGTGTAATTCCTCAGTATGATGTATGACCCCTTGACCTCAGACAAACAAGTGTGTGTGTTTTTTTCACTGTTTTTCTGCTGTAAGCAAATAAGGACGGACTTCAGAGTTAATGAGCAGGTCAGAGCATTTCCTCCAGACCCAGTGTGTGCTCTGTGTGTGTGTGTATGTGTGTGTTTATCCACGTGACTGATCAGTGGGAGTGACAGCCAGTTTAATCACTAACTGTGGTGTTCAACATGCCCAAAGCTAAAACTATGAAAATACACACACACACAAGACACACACTGTGTAATAATGTCATCTCTGCATGAGAGGAGGGGAGGGACACTAGATGGAGGGCTGATGTAGGAAGCTAATGCAACATTTATCACTTCAAAACACACACACACACATACACACAGACAATAATCAAACAAAAGCCAGAGAGGCCGGTCAGTGTGGTCCGTACACTTCTCTCTGCAGCCGGGCACAGAGTAACGGGTCGAGTGGCGCCACAGCGCGGATGAGAGGCTGTTTGGCAGACAGTGCCCAGCCAAAGTTAATGTTTCAACTAATCCTGTCTCCCTCAAGTGGAGAGCTGCGAGCTGGAGTTGGAATTGCCGGCCAGCTGAAGTTAACCTCGCTCTACACCAGGTGTTCCCAAATTGAGGTGTGACAAAGGAAAATTCCAAATGTGCTTAACAGGTATTCAAAATTCACCGTGCTTAAGCCTAGCAGATGTTAAATTAGCTGCAGTGGGCTTGTAATACGCTGGGGAT
Source organism: Myripristis murdjan (assembly GCF_902150065.1). Taxonomy (NCBI): domain Eukaryota; kingdom Metazoa; phylum Chordata; class Actinopteri; order Holocentriformes; family Holocentridae; genus Myripristis; species Myripristis murdjan. The sequence continues at coordinate 2,287,573 of NC_043992.1, read as the reverse complement.
ATCCTGGTTATGCTCGTTAGCTTATTTGGCAAAGGTTGGGTTCCTTTATTTTTTACAGTTTTTACAGTTTCCCTCCTCCCTGCTGTTGCTGTATGTGTGTGTTACAGTCACAATTAAAGTGCATCTTCAGAGCCTCTTGCTTCCCTCTCTGCCTCTGTGTGGAGAGGGTGTACTGATGCCGTGGTTTCAGCTGTCTCTTCGATGCGAGCTGGGGCGTCTGATCGTGCCAGGACGCATTAACTGTCAGGTGTGTGCGCTTTCAGGGCGGATCCAGGCTGCACTGTGATACAGTCACAAAATCCACACGATGAAGAGGCCTGGCTTGTATCGCCAGCGGATCTCAGGTATGTGTGAACAGCAGTGTTGGGACCAATTACTCACAAAACTAATAAGTTACAATTACTAATTAGTTCTGTAAAAAAGTAATTTTGATTACTACTCAATTACTGCTGCAGAAGAGTAATTCAATTACTGGGGAAAGTAATTTTTATGATTACTTATTTCTTCTCTTAAATCCTCTTATTAATGCACATATTTTTGCGTTGCTGTTGCAGTGTGGACATTGCTGTCAAATTTCATCTATCATTGTCAGTGTTGGGCACGTTACTTTGAAAAAGTAATTCACTACAGTTTAAAGTAGTGATGCCAGCTTGTCCAGGTGGGGAATTGAACCCCCGGTCTTCTGTATGGCAGGCGGAGATACTATCCACTCTGCCGTCAGGGAACACATGTGCTGTTTGTAATTTGTGCTCAGTCATTCTCCATGCATGTTGATAAGTTACAAAAAACTGCAAAGTTCAACCGGTTTGAAAATTGACACACCGCTTTTTCTCCACAAGACGCACATTTTTTGAATAGGATAATAAAATAATAATAATTATTAGTAGTAAGTAACGGCGCATTTTATTGTCAGTAACGGTAATGGCGTTGTAACGGGGGAAACAGTAATTTGTTTGATTACTCGTTACTGATAAAAGTAACGCCGTTTCTTTGTAACGCCGTTACTCCCATCACTGGTGAACAGAAATCCACCCACAATCTGAATATTACAAAACTGAGAAAATACCAATTTATGGCAGGTGGTAGAGACACAGGGTAATGTTCAGTGTCCCCAACAAACCGCCTGATGAAGGATCACGTTTCAGGCCATTTTGAGTATTGAGTATTTTTGAGTATTGAGTATTGAGTATTTTTGAGTAAGCTTTTATACTGAACCATATCTTCATACTAATAAAAATACATACAAATACAAATACAAATGTTTTGGTTATGTAGCCCCATTTTTCCTAATTGGACGCTATCATATTTGCTACAACTGGAAAAGGTATAATTGTGATTGGTAGAAGTGTTGAAAGTCAGTAAACAGTAACTGACCAAAATGAAGTGGAGAGGCAGCCACTATCTTGGAGAAATCACAGACTATTCCTTTAAAAGTGAATTCAAATGGTCAGTGTAGGTCAGTGTGGTCAGTGTGACCTTGGACTTTGTGACCCCCCCCCAGTGTCTGTATCATGGTTACGCCCCTTGTTACAAGCAACGTCATTATTTGTCACGCCCGACTGACACCGCCGAGCCGCCCGCTCGCCTCTGCCCACTGGATGTGCCACAGTCAGGAGCGATGAAGGAGAAAAAAGTGGCTTGTAGCAGAGGAGAGAAAGAACTAAGTATGAAGTATTATTCAGCCATTCAGTGAAGAAGCCAGAGGCCATGATTTCCCACCAGCGTCGTCTGTGCTCTCAGACTATATCTCCCTCCCCACAGGGCCATGAGAGCGCTGAGGCATACATCTGCATAAAGCATATGCAGCGTGGTGCTCTCAACTGCCAGCTGCTACGAGTTAAACTGCTAAAAATGAGGACAATTAAAAAGACTTTTTTTAATATTGTGCTGGGAAAACAAAATGGATCTCATATCTGACCACCAAGCGTCATGTGTGGACATATCAATCAGACCGGATCTAAGATCAGATCTGGCAGTGGTGATTTCTGAAAAGCTGCGTTTTCACGAGGCTGCTCTCAGAACTGTGTGATATGAACACGACTTTCTTTACAACACATTATGTGAAGATATCAGTACCATGTAAGCAGTGCCAGTGCAAAGTCAGTTAGGGTCCTTGTGTTGGATACACAAGTTACTGCTAACAATTTTTTTTACATCACCATAGCCACACTGCAATGAATTATGGGAAGCCTCACCAGGTAAAAGTGAGTGTAAATCCCCCGCATGACAGACTGTATGAATGTTGCTCAGGGAAGGCCCAGATGGCATGAAGTCCAGGGGAAGTCAGGGAGGCTGACATTCAGCATGTCTCTATTTTTGGAGATGATGACTTCCTGACAGCCTGCTGACAGCCAATCACTGCAGACCACTGTGACCGTGGAGCCAATCAGTGAGCAGATGGCTGCCGAGTCGATGAGTCATGCTCCACATGTGGGATCTCATGAAACCTGAAAGCAAGGCAGATGCTCACACATCTAAATTAAACCCAAAACTGATAATGTGCTCACACTCTCACACACACACACACACACACTCATGCACACGGGCCCCAGGAAAATAACACCTGGGAATTAGTAAATGACATAGACTCACTCACACAAACTCGAATGCAATCACACACACATACACGCATGTACGCATGCACGCGCACGCACACACACACACGCACATTCACACAGCCACACTGACTCACAGGCTCGCCAATTAACTTTGCGGAAGTCAATAATAACACAGACGCACCTGCAGATTAACTCCAGGAAACATACACGCCTACAGGATCCTAAGTGGTAACACACACACACACACACACACACACACACACACACACTTACTACTACTGAAAATGAAACATCAGTCAATTATCAGATTAGAAACACTTTCTAAAAAACTGCTAATTTCTTCGTCTGCCTTGAAGGAAGTTTCTCATGCCTGCGTCTTAATAGTTGGACCAGGGAATTAAAGTGCTGATAGAAATCGCAACATAGAAATCAATAACTATCTCTCAGTATATAGGCTTGCAATACTACAGTCAAGGCTACAAGTCCACGACTGATGGAGAAACACCACCGCCTGCAGCTTTAAGACGTCGACAAAAGGAGAAGTGCTGCTGACGTCTCGAGATGAGATGATGTGTGGGTTCAAAATGAGCTGGGAACGTGTCCACTAATCTAGTTTCTCTCAGCAACAGCCTGCATCATCACAGAGTGTAATGGCCATCATCGACTGCCTGATGGAGAATCCGAAGTGACCCAGGAAACTGGAGTAAGGATGTGAGCATGGGCAGAGCAGGAAAAGGAAGGATGAAGGAAAGGAAAACGCCATGACCAAACCGACAAAGAAAGAGGCTGAAGTCAAATCTCTGTCAGAAGTTTTAGTCTACCATGAAGGAAAAAGCAGAGATGATGAAAATCATGGGGCCCTATCTTACGTCAGAGTCCCTAAACCCGTTATTTGGGGATTTAGCATTGCGTAAGAGGCGTTCCCCCACAAAAGTTGTTATCTTGCACACCTGCCGTTGTCCCTAAAACACTTACATTATACATAGGCATGGTTTGGGTGTTACGCCAGTTAAACCAATCAGTGTGCCAGGTGCCACTGCCTTTACGAGCAGGCTGCGCTATCCCAAATCCACAAACCTAAACCCGTGATGGAGAGAGGAAGGTCGCCATGCTTCACCGAAAACGAGGCTAAAGCAAGGTGGCTTGTTATAGGCGAGTTAATTGGGGAGGTGGAGCCGCATGTGCACGTCCACGTGTCCAAGTGGACGCGCATTGAAGCCGCCTGGGCGCACTCTTGCAAAAGCCCAAATGGGATAGCGGTAGGGATGAGCGATACCACACTTTTAGGATTCGATACGATACCATTACTTTTTCTTGCATTTTCATCGATACCGATACTGATACCGATACTGATCATTTCTTATTGGCAATTTTTTTCATTCAAAATATTATTACATTTAAGACAAATTACATGACAAATACAGACCATTTATACCATATTTATTATGCTCAATACATAATAAAACTAAAATTAAAATAAATAACATAAATATGAATGAAATAAATTAAATATGAACAAAAATTTGCATATTTTCACTGTTATTGTTGTTTTCTTGCACTTTTCTTGTAAAAAAAGAAAAGAAAAAAAGACCGATCTGCCATTATTTTCTGTGTGTTCCTCCGGCTCCCGCATTCGAGCCACTCTTGCTGGCTGTGCTGTCGGGCCGTCACGTGACACGGGCCAGCTCAATACACCGCCAGGCACAGGGGTGTCTCGGCACATAGTAAGTGAAGGAAGCTATCTAAAACAGCTGAAAGTTATGCATGCACAACCAATTCTTATTTGTTAGTATCGATATTTGTTTAAGGAAATTGATGCCAAATGAGTAGCATGTGAGTATCGATATATCGGTACCACAGAACTGATACGCCCATCCCTAGATAGCGGGTGGTTTGAGGACCCGCTATCCGCTTTCCCTAACGTGTGTGCTCAAGATAGCAATTGTAGGGAAAGCGCATAAACACGCCCACGGACACACCTCCAGGCACAAATAACGGAGTCAGCATAACGTATAGCGGGTAGCGTGGCCGCAAGATACCGTTTAGGGATAGTGGAAGCTGATAAATGCGTAATTCACGGGTAGCGGGTCGTGGCAATGGGTAGCGCAGTGTGAAAGATAGAGCCCATGGAGAGAGATGCCAAGAGGACCGATGATCCAAAGGCCAAAACGTCCTGCAGGACAGACGCTGAGGAGCACCAGACGATCAGCTCGCCCAGAGAGAAGCGTCCAGCTCTCAAGCAGCCAGGCTGGAGACAGCACCGGCTGAGTGCTTATGCGCTTCTTCTTCAATGAATTCAGAAAACAGCTAAAGAGGGGAGTAGCAGATGGTTCTTCCTTTGTGCTCATGTTGAACACACTTGCAGTTTTCAGATGAATGATGACACTTAATAGGGCAATATTTCACACAGCTTTTCACAGCCTTTAAAAGACTGGTGGGTCTTCACACACACACACACAAAAAAGAATTAGTTAGAGCTTGTGTCACATGCCACCGTGCTCAGGTTGAAAATACAAATCTATCAAATAAGTAGACACGAACACCACACCAGTAACAGTGTAAAATGTGCTCTGACAGACTTTGGAAATAATAAAAAAAAAAACAACATGTCAACAATCTAAAATATCCATAAGTGTATCCTGTGTGATTTCTAGTACTGACATGCTTATTTATTTACAGTATACTGTGTCTGAGCTAAGACGGCAAAACGGCAGAAGTGTTCTTAGTATTTTTTTCTCTTTATTTGTTTCAGCAGCACACAAGACTGAAACAATTTCAAATTTTTCAGGAGGAAGAAGAACATTAAAAGGAAGCGGAGTGACAGTGTTTGCAGGGAACCAGACTGCTTCATATGGAGTGATGTCACTACCAGCAGATGTTTCACTAAAATTACATTCATCTGAATTGGACATGCACATAAAAAAAAAAAACAACAAAAAAAAAAAACGAAAATTAAATAAAACAATTTAAAAAAACCTAATAATGATAATGTGTGCATCAATTTGAAATCGATCAGATGGCTTTAAATTGAATGTGAAAACTGAACAGCTCATTTCACCTTCATGCCACATTCAGGAATTTGGTGCTCTGAGTGTTGACTGGAAGGCCCTGCCCCGTCCAGGGCTGCGACCCCATGACTGCATCTGGCTCATTTCAGAGTGTCATTCAATTTAAAATCTGAATTTAAAACTCCAATTCATTTCTGAAACTAATTCCTCAGTTCATTATGAGCAGACAGCCTGGATGTATGCAATAAACACCTGTGCTGGCACCGATCTCTCTGCTTCAGCCTGCATGCTCCATCTGAAAACCAGTCAGCCAAACAGCCAAGCAGCCAATTAAACAGTCAGTCACCATCTCTCCAACCAGTCAGCCAGTGTGTACTTTCATGCGAACAGGCAGGTAGAGAGTGTGTGTTTCATGGTGCAGGCAGCCAGCCCAAGGCCTCAGACAGCACTGGAACAGTCACAGATGGGAGTCAGCTGCAGAATAACAGAGCAGATTATGGTAATGTTTCATTGTCTAGTAAAATTTGAACAGTGTTTATTCATTGCATTAGATTAAGTATTTTCCTTCTTATTAATAAATTCAGCAGTTTTTGAAACTCCCCAGTGCTGTCATCAGTAATGCACACAATAGCTGCCTTTTCCAAAAGTCGTGCCAAAGGCGGGTGTGGTAGTGTGTACTGAGGCCAGCTGTGTTTCTATTCTCACTGTCTTTGATGGTGACTTGGCGGGGCCAATGGGGCCAGTTTCCAGGTATTGATGGCCTACCAAATACCCATGGGCCAGACAGGGCTAACCGGAGTCTGAGGAGGAGTCAAGGGTTATTTAAGTGGGGAGACGGATGCAGCTGATAAGTCCAGATGTCAGTACGGCAGCTCGCTTTTGTAGCAGAAAAATAACAGAGAAAAGAAAAATGGAGAACAAGCGGCAGGCCTGGTCAAACAAGGACATTAGGGTTCTGCTCACTATCTGGGCAGAGGATAATGTCCAACATCAAATTGTTAGTGTTTGACGAAATGAGGAAATTATGCAATATATAGTGAGGGAGCTGGCAGCGGTGGGGATCCAATGCACAGTGGAACAGGTCTGCCAAAAACTGAAAAAACAGCTTGAGGCCGAGGGCCATTAACACCGTCTGGCTGGAAGACAGCCCTAGCTTGCAGTGGTGCGACAGTGGAGCGACGGCTAATGTAGCTCTTGTCTAGTTAATGTCAACAAGCACTGACAACTGACAGGAAAACAAAATGGTCAATGAAAAAATATCAGATTTTTTTCGTGCTCCCTGCCTGTCCAAACCTCCTCTACATGACATGCCGACGATACTGAGACTGTTCAGGTTCTCAGGTCCGGTCGTCCCCGTCGGACTCAGTCAGTGTCCACTCATTGCCACACAGCCAAGTGAAGCTAATTGAGTCCCCCGTGCCTGTGGCTCCCCCGCCTGCAAGGCACTTTAAAGCAGCTTGGCCACACGAGTTTCCCTGGCTCTGTTATGATGAGCGGAAAACGCTCTGCACCTTTTGTGCTCAAGCACCCGTTAAACATTTGCAGTTTGTTTGAAATGTTGGTTGGTTTTCTGTTTGATTCCAATTCATTTTGGATGTTAACAAAGTTTTGGTTTGATCGGGAAAGATTTCAACTCATGAAACTACACAAAAAAAAAAAAAAAAAAAAAAAAAAAAAAAATATATATATATATATATATATATATATGCACTCTGCCAGAATATTTTTCAGTTGCTTTGAGAATATGTTGTAAACTGGGTTATTTCCACATGCCTATTCAAAATCATTACTGAAAGTAGTTGTTTTTCCTGTTGACACCCATAAATTTTGGACGTCTTAAACAGATCGTCTCGGCCCTCAGGACACTTTTATTCACATTTAAGAGACGAATTCACTTGTCTGCTATGCGAAACAAAGTGAGAAAAAGTGTTTTTCAGTCTTGCTTCCATTCGGGGTTTAAGAATAAAAAATTTCAATAAACAAACCCCCTGACTTTATATAATACTCCTTTTCTGACTGGGCTATCTTAGACCATCATAGAAAATAGCTCGGTTTCACTATTGACGGCAGAACACTTTAGACATTTTCAATAACTTTGGCAAAACTGCAGAAATTACTGTGTTTTTCAATAACACTGTCATTCCATTCAGGGTTTATGAATAGATTTCAATGGCAAACTCTTCTGCTTCGGCTATTATTGACCACAGCAGCTTTTCTCTCCCTTCTGTTGACAGTCATACATTACAGACTATTTCAGTTTGCTGGCTTCAGCCGTGCTCTCACAAAACATTTTCCACACATATGGACAATGTCAGCTGTCAGCCACAGAGAAAAGGATCAGTGACGGGGGTTTTCAGTTACACTCTGTCCCTCCATTCATGGTTTAAAAACAGTTTTCAATAAACAAATCTTCCATCTCACATACAACATAAGACCAGCTTTGCAGGCAGGCTATTTTAAACTCAGCATACTATGGATGCTATGACATGTTTATCCCTCTACTGAGCAGCTGACATCTATTTAGAAGACATTTCCCCCAATTTACATTTTCAATCACTTGCAGTTACATTTGCATCAATTCAAATTACACAGGTTTGTGCGTGGGTGTTTATGGATTCATGCTTGTGCTTGCAAGAGCATGGATGCTTAGGAATGTGTGTGTGTGTGTGTGTGTGTGTGTGTGTATGTGTGCGCACACAGTACAGGCCATATGGGTGTACTTGTGTATGCAACTAACACGTGCTGGAGTCTGTGTGATTACTTATTTGAGTGTGGGTGAATGTTTGCATTAAAATGTGTTATAAATCATTTCCGTTTGCTGTTCTAAACACTCAGGAGCTAATTTAATAAGGATTTGTGAGGCTTTTTATGTGCAAATAAGATGAACAGTGTCTATGCATGATTTACCAAGGCACCACAGTGCAGGTTTGCATTGCTGAAAAAAAAAAAAAAAAAAAAAATAGAATCATTAAAATGAACCACATAAATCATCAAAGGAAACTGTGCCTGTTATTAACCAGTTTTGAAAAGCAAATCTTAACTTCTTTGCAGCACCTTTGTCCAGTTCAGTCTACCTTTCAATTCAACCTGGTGTGTCCAATCATGCCAGATCACAGGAACTGCAAGGGATGGATCTTGGTCACACTGAGATCAGATCTCAGCTGTGTGTGAATAGCAATTCACCACAATCCATATATTGCAAAGGACGTCATCCATTTACAACATAAAATGCCACAGTCCCCCAATGGATACAGTAGTCTGCCCATAAAAAAGTGAATGTTTTACCTGTTATCTTGAAGCTGGTGCCAAAAGAATTGAAAATGTATTTCTTCATGTGTATTCCCACCAGTGTTACTGCATTCTCAGGACAGTTTCCCTCTCTACTGGGACCATCCCAGCGAGGAATAGCCTGTAATTTGTGGATAAAGGTTTGTATGCAGTGTGTTGGCCTCTGTTTGTCATCTTTTGCAAGTTCTACCGCTAAAAATGTGAGGGAAAAATAAGAAAAGAAAGAAGAAAATCTTGCATTGGAAACAGAGAAATGTTCCAAGATTACAATAGCAGTTTCATAGCTGCTGTCTCTGGTGCTGAAAGCTGGGTCATTTTTTGGCTAAATTATGGCATGCTTGATAAATCAACACCTCTGTGTCTAGTAGCTCTTTCCTGCTGCACAGGAAGTGATGTGTGTTGTGTCCAGTTTGTTTGGAACAAACAGAGGAAGAAGAACTGAATAGTTTGCATGAGCAGCGACAGCCATCATTGCTGAACAGACAAAGAAGCGAGTACTACCTACACACACCCAAGGCCCTAATCTCACACACGACAACAAGTGCGATGCAAGAGTCTTTTCTTAGTTTCCAACCGGAGTAGTAGGCAGCTGAAAGTGACTGAGCAACAAAAAACACCTCTAAAGTCAGTTTTTTTTTATTTTTTTTTATTTTGAACATGAACATAAATAAACAAGAACAACATAAAGACATGAACAAAAAGTAAACAGAAAAAGCAAACAACAACCAAAGAGCCAAATAAATTTGTCATTTGCATGTTCAAAAGGGAGTGGGAGGAGGTCGAAATTTGTCTAGTCCCACCCCTTCACCTTACACTATTAATAGCGATAATTAATTAATAATAGCGATAATTAATTAATAGCGATAATTAATAGTGATAATAAACTATTAATCAATAATTAACCCATAAATACTAATAATATAATAGAAATAATAATACTCAAGAGAAGAAAGAAAAAATAAATACATAACTACATAAAAAAGAGGAAAGAAACAAAAACCAAAAAAGAGGCTATGTCAAGCGTCAGCGCTGTTTATACAGTTTCATCTTTATACCTTTCAAAAATCATATTTTTATATATTTTTTTAAAACTGCTCTATGTTTGGACGTTGTTTCCGTTCATCATGCAGACTGTTCCACATTCTTACCCCATAAACAGACACACACAAGCTTTTCCTGGTAGTTCTCACTTTTACGTTCTTAAATAAAACAACCCCCTTAAGTTCTATTTTCCCTCTCTGACTGAACATGCCCTGAATTATTTCCTGGTAGTTGATTATTTTTGGCTTTGAACATGATTTGTACTGTTTGATATTCTATTTGATCCTTGAATTTGAACAGTTTTGACTGAAGAAACAATGAATGTGTGTGATCCCTGTTACCTGCTCTGTTAATGACCCTGACTGCTCTTTTTTGGAGAATGAATAGAGATTGTAGAGAACTCTTGAAATTGTTAGCCCACACCTCAGCACAGTAGGTTAAGTATGTGTATGGTGAAACTAGAGAACAGTACAGCATGTGAAGTGAGTTTTTATCCAGAACCTGTTTTGCTTTATTTAACACTGCAATTGTTTTTGAGACTTTGGACTGTAAATGTTTTATGTGAGGTTTCCAATTAAGATTTTCATCAATTATTACTTTGTTTGTGTAGTTTTTCTGCAATTCCCCAATAACATTATTTTTGTTTTGCTCAGATTTAATGATAGCTTATTTATATTAAACCATGATTTTAATTTGCTAATTTTTGAGTTAACCAATGTAAGTGTATTATTCAGATCATGACCCGAACAAAATATATTAGTGTCATCGGCAAACAAAACCGGTTTTAAAACATCTGAAACATTGCATATATCATTGATATGTAAGATGAACAGTTCGGGGCCCAGCACTGACCCCTAGGGGACACCACAAACAATGTCCAAACATGATGAGCAGCTATCTCCTAGCTGGACATATTGCTTTCTGTTATTCAAATAGCTGAAAACCCAGTCCAGAACCACCCCTCTGATACCATAAAGTTCAAGTTTTTTAATTAATATTTTGTGATCTATAGTGTTAAATGCTTTCTTTAAATCAATGAATAATCCTGCTGCATATGTTTTATTGTTATTGCACAGAGTACAACAAAATTACTTGGTTCTCCAGTGGATCATAAAAAACACAACCTGAATAAATAAGCATAAAAAACAATAGAAAATGAACAATGCATTTGGTCCAATGCCCCTTTTTTCCACCATTAAAACAGCAAAAGTGGACTTGGACACACCCTGTTCTTCAGAAAGTGTGCTGAAGTCATTAAAACAGAGTCCCTACACTCCAACAACAGAAAATCCAAACCCTGCCCACAGTATGTGATTGACACGTTATCTCAGAAACACCACAGCAGTGGCAACTCAGCACCAAAAATGGAGACTAAAAAAAAAAAAAAAAAAAAAGAAAAGAAAAAACATGATAACCACGCTTCCAGTTACGGTGTGTATTTTTTGTCTGTCTGTGATTTTGGTCTGTTAATTCTACAGACAGTAAGGGAGGAGGGGAAGCTTTGTAATTATTATTACCCTGGACCTGGAGGGTGTGTATGTGTGTGTGCATGTGTGCGTGTGTGTGTGTGTGTGTGTTTGTGTGTGTGTGTTTGTGTGTCTGCATTCATGTCTGTAATCTATCTGTGCTCTTGGCCCTGTCTCTTGATAGCCTTTATTCTCTAATATTAGCCCCATTGGCCCTGAAACACACACACACAATTAAACAGCTAACGTCAGAGGTGAACTTTTAGTGGAGCTCCTGCTGAGAGGAAGCATGACTAACAGCTATTTAAGGCGAGCCACCACAGGTGAACTGCAAAAGAAAAACCCTTTCATCCTATCAGCATGAAGCGTTACATATTCAATATGGGCATAAATACAAGTGCTCAGTGCGTTTCAGAGTTTATGCTCGCTTCACAAATTTCCATGAGATTCATTGATCTGCGAGCTGCGCTATACTAGTTATAACTGCATTGTGCTGTGGTTCCAAATTTCTCTTTTTCAGGGACGTCACTGTCAGAGATAAATCTTTGCTCTGATGAATATGAATCAGATTCTGTCCTTGTCATACACATTCAGGGTGTGTGAGGCAGGACTTCCAAAACCCAAATGTTCCTCCAATTTCATTTTCCTGCCAATGATGTTTTTCAGTCACGTCCCCCCAGGGTTTCCATAGAGGCCTGTTTGTCCTTGAGCAGCCAGTGCTGTTATTTTCTATCTGAAAAACAGCCAATAAAATGATCGCCGGTTATCTCTCTTTTCTCTTTCCTCTTGTTGTTTTACTTTCTCTCAACTTCTTTCTGCTGTCTGTGTGTTTTCCTCAGCAACGTCTTTTTCCCACTCTGACTCTGACGACATTGGGGGATTTAAAGGAAGAAGCACCCAGATCCTTCGCATAAGTGAAACATCTTGAAAGGTCATAAAATTATTTCACATCGGAGTCATCGGGGTCTAAAAACATATATCTGGCATTGTTTTGGTATTGAACAAGTTTCTGTGGGGTTAGGTCAGGACACTTTAGGATATAACAGAAATTTATCAAGTATTTGGGCTGAGTTGGGTTAAATTTTTAGCCTTGAGTTTCAAATTTTACATTTTTCCCAATTATTTTAACTGATACTGGATCTATCCAGCCTAACGTGTCTGGTATATTTGCCTGGCAAATATATACAACACATGGTATACAAATTTTAATTGGACGAAAAATGCTGTCTAAACGCATTAAAGGAAATGCTCACCAAAAAACAAAAAAAAATCCAGATATTTCCTATCTGATTTAGCGAGGTTTCCAGGCTGTCTCGCTTCACTCCAATAAAATGCTGCTGAAAGGAGATTGGTAAGCTTATTGGGATTGTTGGGATTTGTGGAGCACAAATTCTAAAAATGCTGTCATGAAAACCACAAAAGCATCATTTCTTTCTAAAAATAAAGACACAGAAACAGCCCTCAGTTTTGCTGGGAGCTGCAGAAGAAGAATGCTGGCAAACTGAATCTTCACCTTGCACATGTAAATCACATGCACATCTTTGATGGTCTAAGCTCCACAAAATATTACATATCTAATACATATATTGTATTAGAGTGAAAGGAAACGGACTGGAAACCTCAGGCAAATCAAGCAGAAACTGCAATCTAACATCCAGAAATCTTTCTGGATGGATAGATTGCACCAGGGGGTGAGTCAATCATAATTTATGTTTGTATGTATATATGTGTGTGCATGTATTTATTTATTTATTTTTATTTGTATTTTATTTATGTTTCTTCAGTATACATGTCAGGTCTTGTTGAGGCTCTGGCTCCTGGTGGTCTAGATCAGGTTGGGCTTCAGTGGGCAACAGTCGGTGTCAGGTTTACAGAACCAGGCCTTCGTCAAGCTGTAATGTTGCGTGGGTATGAGGTTTTTATTATGTTGAGGTGCATATTTATTCAGGTAAGACTGTTTAATTAAGGAACATCAAAAGTCACACTCTCTCCTTTTCCAATCAACCTTTGTCTCTCCTCCTCCATCCCTATTTCTTCCCTGTCCTCTCCCAACATCCCTCTTTGCCTCCCTCTCTTTTCCACTTTCATGTTTTACTTCCCTCTCCCTTCCCTTCACCCTCTGTTGTCTCTCCTCCTGTCTCCTTCCACTTCCCTGATATCTCTCCTATCCATCCCTTTCTCTAACTCCCTCTCCATCTCTTTCTCTCCCTCTCTCTCTCTCTTTGTCAGCTGTAGAAACCATTTTCTCTCTCTGATCTGTGCAAATTAAGACATAGATTGTTTGCTTTGCCTTCGTTAACAAGCCGGCCAATTAGGAGAGAATAAAGACATGCGTGAGGCCGTTCATCTCTCTCTCTAATTACTCCATACAAAAACACAAACTGCACTGCCCAGCTGGCTTCAAACACAGCACACGACAGAATTGCGAAACACATCCACCCACACGTACACACATTAAGTTATATATATATATACAGTACAGGCCAAAAGTTTGGACACACCTTCTCATTCAATGCGTTTTCTTTATTTTCATGACTATTTATATTGTAGATTCTCACTGAAGGCATCAAAACTATGAATGAACACATGTGGAGTTATGTACTTAACAAAAAAAGGTGAAATAACTGAAAACATGTTTTATATTCTAGTTTCTTCAAAATAGCCACCCTTTGCTCTGATTACTGCTTTGCACACTCTTGGCATTCTCTCCATGAGCTTCAAGAGGTAGTCACCTGAAATGGTTTTCACTTCACAGGTGTGCCTTATCAGGGTTAATTAGTGGAATTTCTTGCTTTATCAATGGGCTTGGGACCATCAGTTGTGTTGTGCAGAAGTCAGGTTACTACACAGCCGACAGCCCTATTGGACAACTGTTAAAATTCATATTATGGCAAGAACCAATCAGCTAACTAAAGAAAAACGAGTGGCCATCATTACTTTAAGAAATGAAGGTCAGTCAGTCCAGAAAATTGCACAAACTTTAAATGTGTCCCCAAGTGGAGTCGCAAAAACCATCAAGCGCTACAACGAAACTGGCACACATGAGGACCGACCCAGGAAAGGAAGACCAAGAGTCACCTCTGCTTCTGAGGACAAGTTCATCTGAGTCACCAGCCTCAGAAATCACAAGTTAACAGCAGCTCAGATCAGAGACCAGATAAATGCCACACAGAGTTCTAGCAGCAGACCCATCTCTAGAACAACTGTTAAGAGGAGACTGTGCGAATCAGGCCCTCATGGTCAAATAGCTGCTAGGAAACCACTGCTAAGGAGAGGCAACAAGCAGAAGAGATTTGTTTGGGCCAAGAAACACAAGGAATGGACATTAGACCAGTGGAAATCTGTGCTTTGGTCTGATGAGTCCAAATTTGAGATCTTTGGTTCCAACCGCCGTGTCTTTGTGAGACGCAGAAAAGGTGAACGGATGGATTCCACATGCCTGGTTCCCACTGTGAAGCATGGAGGAGGAGGTGTGATGGTGTGGGGGTGTTTTGCTGGTGACACTGTTGGGAATTTATTCAAAATTGAAGGCACACTGAACCAGCATGGCTACCACAGCATCCTGCAGCGACATGCCATCCCATCCGGTTTGCGTTTAGTTGGACCATCATTTATTTTTCAACAGGACAATGAGCCCAAACACACCTCCAGGCTGTGTAAGGGCTATTTGACCAAGAAGGAGAGTGATGGAGTGCTGCGGCAGATGACCTGGCCTCCACAGTCACCGGACCTGAACCCAATCCAGATGGTTTGGGGTGAGCTGGACCGCAGAGTGAAGGCAAAGGGGCCAACAAGTGCTAAACACCTCTGGGAACTCCTTCAAGACTGTTGGAAAACCATTTCAGGTGACTACCTCTTGAAGCTCATGGAGAGAATGCCAAGAGTGTGCAAAGCAGTAATCAGAGCAAAGGGTGGCTATTTTGAAGAAACTAGAATATAAAACATGTTTTCAGTTATTTCACCTTTTTTTGTTAAGTACATAACTCCACATGTGTTCATTCATAGTTTTGAGTCCTTCAGTTAGAATCTACAATGTAAATAGTCATGAAAATAAAGAAAACGCATTGAATGAGAAGGTGTGTCCAAACTTTTGGCCTGTACTGTATATATATATATATATATATATATATATATATATATATATATATATATATATATATATATGTCTTTATCATGCAGAAAGGTGTCTGGCACTTTTCTGCATGATACATATACAAATGTCAGAGACTTCAGGTGGCCAGAGCGGACCATCTTAACTGAGAGCAGTATTCACAGTGCAGTGCTGAGTCAGAGCTTTGCAATTGGTAGTGAACCTCAAGGAGGCATGGTAAGCTGTGTCAAGCGAATGAAGACACTGTACAGGCATATGCACATATAAAAGACCACCATAGTAACAACACAGGAGGGGGAGGTGTGTGTGTGTGTGTGTGTGTGTTTTTACTTTTTAAAAGAAAAACACAATTTATTTTGAAAAGAAAAACCCGGTTTCAGCCTCAGCCTTTTCACCAGGCACTGCAAATGTGGTTTAAAAGTGAGGAGGTATTTATCAGGTATTTAAGAATATCTATCAGGTATTTAAGAATCTCTGTCCCACTACCCTCAAAAGTGACCACCGCATGGATATGTAGGTGGTCTTTTCCAAACCTTATCTGCATTATGAACAAGTTTCTGCTGAATAAGGGTATTCTGGGCAACAGTAAAAACATTTTGCAAGTACTGAATTACCTGCACAAGAGTTTCTGTGCAGCAATATATAACGGCAATTTATTGTCAGCATAAAAATGAAAATTAGCATCCGACACATTTCAACCCAGATTATTTATATAAATTGTGACTAAAAGTGGACCTAATGCAGAGCCCTGTGGTACACCCTGTAGACAGATACGGCATCAGAGCACAGACTGTCATGACTAATGTACTGAGACCTATTAGTAATATTACGCGCGTTCTTGTATAATATCTGTGTATGTGCCCCTGTTCTGCCATGGATGCTGTTCTTTGTGGAAATATGTGTGTATTTTTTGTTAGTTTCTGCACTCTGTCATTGATTTTATGGTGTATATGTGCACATACACTATATGGACAAACATGCTTACATCACCAAGCACAACAACAAGCGTTGGATGGAGCGGTGTAAAGCACGCCGCCACTGGACTCTGCAGCGATGGAAACGTGTTCTGTGGAGCGACCAATCACACTTCTCTATGTGGCCGTCTGATGGACAAGTCTGGGGCTGCTGGAGGTGCAATGTTTACGTAGCAATAATGCATTTGGTTGCAGTTGGTTCAAAAGCTCAGGTAATTTTAATGATTTACATGTTTTAACTTCAGTGAAGGATTACCTGCTCCCCTGTGGGTTTAGGAAAATCTGAAATAAATGAGTTCATGAAACCTTTTCATGACTTACTGCATGAACTGGAAAATTCACAGTGTCCAAGTTAATAAACAAGGCTGTTTTTATTTTAGTTCCTGAGAAGTTATCATGTTAGCATGCTATGTATTGTGTATGCATGGATGTGGCTGAATTTGTGTTCATGCACTGGTGTGTGTGTGTATCTGCACACGATATATGCATACACTGATTCTGTGGGGTGTGCCTGTATGTTTATATAGGTATAAAATATTCATATGCAGTGTATTGCTCTTGTGTATTCATAGTGTGGGTAAGTAAATATTCTTTATCTTGTCTGCAGTGCACATGGATGTATTCATATTTATGCAGCGTACGTAACTATGTGTAAGTACATAAAGGACCCGAGGGACAGGTGTGTGTGTGTGTGTGTGTGTGTGTGTGTATGTACTCATCCTATAGGCTGGACTGCATGCACAAGAGACATTTTGCTGAAAGCTGCACTGTCAATCAGTCCACTATAGGAGTCTTTACAGCCACTGTTTTAATATGTATTTAATATGTTATTGGCTCCTCATGCTACTAAATACATGTTCATACTTGCTATTAATTAAAATGAGAAGCACGGCACGAGAACATTGCACATTTTGCAGTGGACAGTTTCACAAGCCGTACACTTGCACTGTGCGTATCACTGATCCAATACTGTACCTGTAGTTAACAATCATTTCACTTTTGTACATGATTCATAACACATTTTTCTTTTTTTTAAATTGTATAATTACATGTGCTGTATGCTTTCCAACCACAACACTTACTTTTGGACACACGAAGCTGCCCTTCCAGTGACTATACAGTAAATGTGTCAGTGTCTATGCCACCAGTAAATATGAGGCATTTGTTTTGCCTTGTGCCCAACAATCCCACAGCTGTCCTCTTCCCTCACTCTGGCAGTGTACGCTACCTGTTGGCTACACTGTACAGTACAGACTCGCACATGGCAAACTTTCATACTGCAGTAGCTACTTGCTTTTAACTGTGGCCAAACACAGCACTTTGTTTAAAGTTGTAATTAAACAGTGCCATGAGGACGAAGATGAGACACCTGCACTCTTTCATCCTCTGGAGCACCATTGAGTACATCAGATTTAATGTTGCTCTTCTTCGTGTGTACGTGGTGTCGGAGGCCGCGTACAAAGTTGAGATGCTGAATTTTTTCTCTCTTTGTTCTTTTTGGCCCCAGTAATGCAATGGTTTGTAAGAAAATGTAGCAAATACAGGTAGTCATGGCTGTAACTGTGTAATTTTGGCTCGTAACACTAAAGTGTAGTGGTCTTGGCAGGAGCCCACATGATTTTCTGTAGGCCCACCCATAGTCTGACTTTTGGCTCCGCTAGTGACATTTGTTATTGTATTGTCAATATTTTTAACATTTTCTGATGTTAGGTTCTATTTTGACACCTGCATAAAGAGGATTTCCTTGTGCATTGTTCCTGACCAAAAATATTCTGATTCTGAGTCTGATGTTGCCATTCCCAAATGGCAGCAAGAGATAACTGAATTCTGAGGATTTTTAGGACACAGATGTGGCGAGATTTCCGGTCTGCCTCCCTGCACACTAATACGATGGGCTTTGATGAGTATTTGTCTGTGTAGCCAAATCATCAAAAACTCACATGTGAAAAACTCAACAGCAACAGCTCTTTCCAAAACCAATTACACAAACACTTGACATAATTAACAGCCCTTGGGGGCATTTCACTGGGAACTACGTCCTGCAGCACAGACAGACTGTAGTGATCCGAACCCAGAAAGTTCAACTGGCCCTTTACACACTAAAAACTGCTGGGTTAAAAAATAACCCAACTTTAACCCAACCCCGGGGTCAAAAGGGGTCCAACTACTTGCTGTGTTATTTTGACTCAAGAAACTGGGTTATGCATTTTGACCCATAATCTGGGTTAAATAAATAACCCAATTTTAACCCAATATAACCCAACTTATAGGTCATATTCATTTAGCCCACTCAACCCAAAAGTTGAGTGGGCTAAAACTTTCACACAGCATTCTTACTAATTAAGCACTTCCACATTTATATGATTTTACTGCATGTTTCCACACAGTGTTACAGACACTAACACACATAACACTCTTCAATTCTGAATAGGCAATCACACACAAGTGCAGCATCAGCAGCTAATTCAACTTTATGTCCACAGGTGGAGCAAAGCCCTGACTACAACCCAAGCCCGAAGACACACATCACTCACGGTTTTACACTGATAAATTATCAAATTGTAAATTATTCAATAAATAGACAATAGTCTGTATAAAATATGCAAATATGCAATGTGCAAATATTCTGTGCAAACCAGTAATAAAGTGCAAATATTGCCACTAAAGTGCCAAGTGCCATTATTAAAGTGCATAGTTAAGTTGTCTGTTTAAAGTGCATTTTCTACCAACCATGTTGTGCAATATTTACAAGCAAAGCTATCAGTCACTAGTAATGA
The DNA here is from genome assembly GCF_902150065.1 of Myripristis murdjan. Classification (NCBI taxonomy): domain Eukaryota; kingdom Metazoa; phylum Chordata; class Actinopteri; order Holocentriformes; family Holocentridae; genus Myripristis; species Myripristis murdjan. Next base: position 2,268,350 of record NC_043992.1, on the reverse strand, counting down.
AGTGCTCTTCGTTACACAAACTGTTCAGAAAGTATTCAATCAATCAGTCAATAAGCCATCAATCAAGCAAACCCAAGTCTCTGACCCAACAATGGGTTACTCTCAGAAAAAATAACCCAGAAATATTACCCAACTGGAAAAACCCACAAATTGTGTCAAAATAAAATCCTTATAACCCAAGAAATGGTTATGGCTCTGGAAAAATAACCCAGAAATGTAACCCAACACAAGTAACACAGGAACTGGGTTAAAGAAATAACCCAAGTGTTTTTAGAGTGTAGGATTGGTGCCAATGGTAAGACAATGGAATACACTCTCTATCTGAGTTTGTGGTAGATAAATAGAATTTGCCAGTGTCATTCTGTCTGGATTGTTAGACTGGACTGCGTAAGATACTGTATATATTTCTGTGTTTTGGGTGTACTGTTCCTTTAAATGTGATTTTGCATAAAGAATAAAACTTTTTTTTTTTTTTTAAACAGAAACTTCTTCAGTATATCTGTTCTCATATTTCCAAACACACATAGATTTTTAAACCGTTAATTTCAGCCAGTTAGAAAAAGCCCAGACCTATTTTTCAGCCCCGCTCTGTATTGTCATGTAAACTGCAGTTTCTGTAGCAGCACAAACCAAACCTCAGGTAAATAAAGATCAATGCAGGAAAGTTCTTAGAAATGCTCCCAAGTATACTTCAAGATCAAATGTAATTGTGCACACATTTTGTGAATGAGGCCTATTGTCTCTCTCTCTCTCTCTCTCTCTCTCTCTCTCTCTCTCTCTGTGTGTGTGTGTGTGTGTGTGTGCTCACCATGTAGTGTTTTTAGAGGTTTTTGGAGTTACTTTTCCAGACAGAGTGTTATTCCCTTGTTCGTCAGATGTATTGTGCTGTCTGGCTTCTGTTTTTAAACTTGGCCCATATTTTAATGAGAGCTCAGGAGGGCCTGGGAACACACTGCTCTCTCTCTTACTTTATTACCGACAGCAGATGAGCCTCGTTTTTTTTTCACTCTCTCTCTCTGGTCGATTCTGTATGCATCTGTGCCACCCTGCCAGCACCAGAGCCTATTAATTTTTTTTTAATACATAACATTTCTCATATGTAAAGTAAAAGGGTTTGTTTATGTTACATTGTTTCGTGCTTTGCTGTCACGATCACTCTGATTATGTAACGGACAAGTTACTGATCATCACCCCTTCCTTCCTATTTCTTTATTTATTTGAGAGCAACCTGAGTGCCTTTAATTATCTTTATTATCTTTCATATCATTAATGTCTTTGTCCACCTTTTGATTTGTGCATGTATGAATTTACAAATAGTTACTAATCTCTTTACAGCTTTTTCTTCCTGCAAACTGTACTTTTACAACTTCTCGTGTCCAAATTCTGTCTGATAGCCAATTTGATATCCAACAGACAACAGATTTTACAACTGTATGTTGAAATTAAAAAAATAAAAGTTAACAATAATAATAATAATGATATAAAAACAAAAAATAGTAATATTCTACCAATAGCTTCTTTATTTTTTTTTTTCAGGTTTTCTCATATGAAAAATACAGGAGTGTGAACATTTGCTCTGCTTCAGCTTCATATTTTCAATGTATCACACGGCATAAAACACAAAATTAACAAAAAATACTAATCACAAAAATGACTGCACAAGCGTATGAGAGACATCACATCAAAACCACATCAAAAGAGAGACCGAAAGAAAATGAATAAAAAACACACCTATCTAAATTAAAAATAAATGAATAAAAATGCCTTTCCCTTTCTCTTTTTGAGCGTCATTAAAAATCATGGCACTTAGATATTTTCTTCTTTTGGAGCAAAAATAAATACTAAACAGAACATGAAACTACACACTTTTCTGTACTGAAAAGGAAAATCGCTAATCGCAATAATCTTTTAAATGAACCTTAACATTTTGAAAACTTTTGAAACTTTCCACTCTCCACTTTCCAATTTCCAATTTTGGCTAAATGCTGAAAATATCCTTCAACGAATCCTGAAAACCACCCTGCCATCTGCCAGCCACCATTTTGTGAGTAAAGCCTTGAAAATGTTCCTTTTGTTCTGTGTCTGCTGCAAGACTTCACTTCCTCTCAGTGTCGTTTTTGAGATGCTAAACGCTGAAGTGTCCTCTGGGCCTTCACAAACACTGGCATGTTGATTTGATTTCTCTTTTATCTTTCGGCTACTCTTGGTTGCCATTGTTCCTTTCCTAGAATGACTCTGTCTCTCTTTCTCCTGCTGGTTGTGGCCTCAATACGACTGATCGAACAGTTTTGGAGTGAGCAGAAATGAATCGATGAGAGGAAATCCTTTGAACTGAGCATTTATTCTAAGTACTCTCTCACTTACTTGCCTTTCTGTTCGCTCTCACGCCCTGCACCTGCCAAAGACACAGTGTCTGCTCTGTCTGAGTCAGCAGAGCCTCTTCTTTCAGTCAGGGCCGTCAGTGAAAGCAGAGCACATCTACTGGATGCCAGTTGTCTGCCTTAGGAGTATGCTAATGATATGCTAATGAGGAGGACTTCTCCCTAATATGGACAGAGCAGGAATTATCAGCACCATCACACACATCTGAGGAAACTGACTAAGATTAATTAGCTCTGAAGAAGGGATGAAAAGATTAAATGTCAGCAAGCAAGAAAGAAAGCAAGAGAAAGAATAAATAGACTGTGTGTGCATGTGTGTGTGTGTGTGTGTGTGTGTGTGTGTGTGTGTGTGTGTCTAAGACTTTAAGACCAAACTCACTGAAGTTCAGTGAGCTGAGTCTTGTCATTGAAGAACTTTGGTGTTGCACGATGGCTAACACTTTTCATACACACATAAACACACAAAAAGTGTGTTTAGATAGATAGATAGATAGATAGATATACTTTATTGATCCCAACCAGGGAAATTCTGGTGTTCCAGCAGCAACAGTAGAAACATACAATAAAGTTAACTAAAAAAAGAATAAAGGCTAAATATATACAATAAAGACTATGAAGACTAAAAACTAAAAATATACAATAAGGGCTAACCTAAAATAAGTCCGTGTGTATGAGCTTATAGGTGCATAATATGTAAGTGTGTGTATGTGTGTACAATCATAGGCTATGCCTGCTGTGCAGATATGTGCATGTATGTTTAGTTGTATAGTTGCAGTGTCAATGATTGTCGGTACACTTGTGTGTCATTTGCAGTGATTGACAGCTAACAACGCCCCTTTCACATACACACACACACACACACACACACACACACCACAGCAGGGTGCCCTCTCCTGTCAGCTCGTTCCTGCTCTGAATCTGTCAGGTAAGTGCTGGAGAGAACGGAGTCAGGCGCACAACAGCTTTGCTTCGCTTTTACAGATGTGGCCTCTTTACTAGACGCTTGCTGAGCTACTACAGAGCGTCTGGCTGCTTCCATGAGTGCAACTCTCTAGAAAAATCATGTTCTGTTCCCTTTTCAGCTGTCAGAAGTTACAAGGACTGGCTCGCTACAGTACGCTGGAGCTGACAGACACATGAGCTCAGTTTTACAGTGCACACATTTGGTTCTGTTGCATCATACAGGCACAAAATGGTGGACACAGTAACTGTGATGCCACCTCTCTGTGGGCCTGTTTGACATCCATGAGGTTGGGCTTCTAGACACCACCATGGTATATTTTTTCAGCAGCACAGTCATATTATTATTGTCATATAGTATTATTATACAGTCATAAAGCAGCTGGAGCCACACTGGAGTCCACAGTTGCAGGGAATGCCAGCCATTTCCTGACCATAAAGCTGACTCCCATGTAGCCTGGCACTATAAACTGCTGCTAATGAGACAAGTAAGACAGAGCAAGCCAAGCGCAGCTCGTGGTCCTGCAGGCTGACCACAGCTCAACAACACCATCTCACTGCAGTCACACACACTGGGCGGCTAGAGCCGGCATGGGCCTTCATGGGTACATCCAGGTGGTTCACCTCACCAAGACAACGCGTGTGGTGTTTAGCTGATGGCACCATGATGGCAGAAGAGTTTTTTAAAATAACTTTATTGAAATTAACAACACGACAAAACAGGGAGATCCACCAAATGGTTGTTGGGTCGATGTCTCTGTCACGATGAGCACGTTTACATGTACACCTTATTCCTGTATTAACGGGAATATTCGCAATATTCCGGTTGCGCACGTGTCATATAAACACGCACCGAACCCGATTAAGGTCATATTCCGGTTGGAGAGAATTCCGAATAAGACCCCTGGAATATTCCTGTTCCAACCGGAATATTGAGGCATGTAAACGCCTTAGTCGGAAAATGCCCCGAACCGGAATATTCAGTCAGTATGGTGTGCATGTAAACGTACTCATTGTGCGCAGGTCACAGCATCAGTGAAGGGCTAAGTTACATTGAATGTCTGAAGTTGATTAAAATCAATGGTGTGCTGCTAAAGTTGTTCAAAAATTATTAGAAGCTAATTCATAACCTATCTCAGGCTAATCTTAATATGATTTTATTAGATGTGAGCTAAATTAATCCTGATTATCTATGTTGATGTAAACAAAGCTAGTGAATAATGTTCAGGCAGAGCCACCAACCATCTATCAGGTAAGGCTCAAACCAACATGTTATGTATATATGTAAACACCCAGAGGCAACTCAGCCCCACCTGTACACCTGTACCTGTGTATTCTACCTTTTAACAAAGTTTATAATGCTCAGTTTGTGTTGACATTGTGGAGGATGTGTCACTTTAATTCTGTGTTTATTATTGAGGTTGTAGTTTGCAGAGGTCTTGTACTGGACTGCATTATACTGAGAGGTGTTTCTAATTTTTTGTCCTCCCTATTTATTTAAATGAGGGGGGACAGAATAGTGGAAACAGCCCTCAATAAAATGCGGTCCAGTCCAACAGCAGCACTAACTATGAGCTCAATGCCAAACATAGAAGTGAATGAACACCTCTGTTACCGTGACAACAAGAAAACCATTGCCATGCATAGGTGTCAGCATTGCTGATATTTAATATGTAGCAGTTAGTTTATATGTAATTTAATGGTTAGTTTCAAATAAACGCTACTGCACTGCATTGTGGGATTGTTTCACCCTTGTGGTGTCTAGTGTTGGCACTCTGTAAGAGTTGACCAGAAGCAGCAGTATTTTAGCGCACTAAAAAACATGTTTGTATGGAATTTCAGATGAAGCCATTTTTGTTTTCACTCTTTTTCACTTTTTTTTTTTTTTTTTTTTTTTTTCAGAAAAGGCACCATGACATTTTTTGACCAGCCAATCAAGCAGGTATTCTCAAAGAGCAAGGACATCAACGCTGTCCAGTCTGATTGACTGGTCAATCAAAAAAGATCTGGTCTCCAAACAAACCCACAGAAAACACTGGACCTTTGCAGTGTGGTATTGGACTTGGAAAAAAGGCTTTAAACACAATAAATTGTATATGGTATCTGATTTGTATCGTCACGACTGGCCTGCCGTCAGTTTTTATCAATCATGCTGTGGGAGGTTCCTGTCGTGCCGTCAGGACGGACAGACGAGGCAGTCCTCAAACCTCAGCGCGCTGGGCGGAGGAGGTGACTCTGACTTTAGAGATGTAGCTGTTTGGGCATTAAATGGCATTTCCATTTCCCACACTGCTTCTCTTCACTGAGTGAGGCGGTGAATTCATGAAATCTGAATGTCACAGGAGCTATTTTAAGAACCGCAGAGGAGGAAAACCAACAAATTGGGTTTAAACAAAAAAGGGATGAAAAGCTCCTCTCGTCCTGAAACTGTGTCCTAATTTTTCTAATGCCTGCCGCTTGGCGTGGAAAAGTTTGAAAGACTTTTTTTTCACAGAGCCTGTATTCCTTTTGTTATTGAATATCTACTAATCTGCACCTGCTCTCCTGTTATGAGAAACAGTCTGGCAATGAAAATGCCATAAAATTAACATTTGCACTCCGCCTACATGGCCTATAGCTGGATTCCTCTCATCTGTCTCTCACCTCTCTTTCTCTCTCCTACTCAGTCTCACTATCACAGCCTCGCTCTCCCACCTCTGTCCTCCTCTAAACCTCTCTCTCTCTCTCTGTGTGTGTGTGTGTGTGTGTGTGTGTTTGTCTCCCTGTATCTTCTCCCCTTCTCCCTCTTCCATCTGTCCAAGTTAATATTCCTCTCCAGCTGTCCTGACTGACAACCAGCCAGCAGGGAGCAGTGAGTGTGTTTGTGAGTGTGTGTGTGTGTGTGTGTGTGTGAGTGAGCGTCTTTGCACTTCTGTATGTACATGTATCTTTCTATGCATGGGTATATGTGTGTATGTGTGTTTTTATAGGTGTGCGTCTCTGTATTTCACATGCGTCTTTGCATGTGAAAATGTGTGTGTGTCAGTGTGTGTGTGTCAGTCAGTGTGTATGGTATATGATCTATGTGGTCATATGGGATCGAGGATTTGTTAACATGTACTGTATGTTTGCATGTGAAAATGTGTGTGTGTGTGTGTTTGCATGCAACACTGATACAGTGTGTGCATGTCTCATTCAGTGTGTGTGTGTGTGTGTGTGTATGCCTGTACATTTGCATGTTAGAATGTGTATGTGTCAGTGAATCTCTGTGTCGATGTGTATGACACTGTTTTCATCTGTGTGTTTGCATCTGTGGCTGTGTGTATGAATGTTTGTGTGTGTTCATATATGTTTTTGTGAGTGTCTGTAATTATAAACAGAAATCCGACAACATCAAATAATACCCCATAATGAGTTCTGAGCTTTCGTGCCAGGCGGCGCTTCATGAGTCTGGGCGTCACAGTTTTCCTCACGCAGGAAATCTGGACTTCTTCATTTGCACCTCTAAGAAGTTACAAAAGCTTATTAAATGTCCTCAGTCCTGAATATATCAGGACGTAAATTGGCTCCCTAGAACAAAGTTTGAAGTTACAAATTAGCTGCTTTGCTGCAGCGTTTTCCCCTCCCTCCCACCGCATTTACAGTACAAAGAAACATCCTCAAGGCTCACGCTCGGCTCGCCCGGCTTCAAACGCTCATTGTTTGGGATTTTTGAAATGAGTTCAGAAACAAATTCTTTTTAAATGATTGCAGAGGATTATTTGGAGCTTCGGTTTTCACCCGCTCCAAATTTGAGGGTAGAGTGAAGGTGGCACATTGGAAATGAGACGGACTGCCGGCAGAGTGAAAGTGTATGACAAGCTGTGATTTCTCCCTCCATGCCTGCATGTTTGTCTCTTTTCCCCCTCCTCTCTGGCTTTCTCTTCTTGGTTTTCTCTCTGGTGATGAGTGAGATGGATGGACTGTTTCTTGGAAGGAAACAAAGAAACCTAAAAAAAAAAAAAAAAGCAGGCTGATAATGTTGTACCTGAACCCCATTAACTCATCCTACATGTTTTTTTTGTTTGAAGCAGGAGTGAGCGAGAGAGAGAGAGAGAGAGAGAGAGAGAGAGAGAGAGAGAGAGCAACCCTCTACCTTTTTTTTGGAGGGGGTGTGTGTGAAATGTATCGTTAATTCATAATGATTTGAAAAGGTGCATGAAAGCCTGAAAAGGTGTGTGTGTGTGTATGTGTGTGTGTTGGGGGGGGGTTGAGCACTGGGGGGTTTATTTCTGGCATCTTAAATGAGCATTTAACCTTTTGTTTTGTTTTAAATGTTCACATCTCTTCTGAGTCTGGATGAGGAAAAGGTAAGGCACGAACTTGACATTACATCGCTGACAGTGAAAATATCGCGCTACTTGATGAATGACTTTAATTGACTAAAATAGAAACCAGTGTATATTGGCACACTGTGGATCCAATTTAGTTTCAAAAATAAAAATGGTAAAAACTTGTGTAAGTGTTGTAACTGTGCTTTAACTGTCTATTTTACAATGATGCCACATTTCTGTCATATAAAGATAATGAGCAATAAAATATGTGTATTTGATCTTGGGCAAAATACACCAATTTAAAATGCATTTTAAATTCTGAATTTTTTTTTTGACACAGAACACAGATATCCCACTGAGTGTAAGAACAGTAAAAAATAACACATTTGTAATTATTCCTGCAGAATCTCTGTGTGTGACTCTCTACAATCTCTGTAAAAATCTGTGTGCGCCCCCTGCAGAGTCTGTGCAGAGGTGCACGCCGCCTCACGTGAAGCTTCCCTTTGAGACACACCGATCCTGGTGTCGATTTTTGCTCAGCATCATTTTTTATGTGTTCACACCTTTGATACACGCAGCCCCAGGAGCTGGGAGAGCTCCTTCTGAAGGAACTAGAGAGGTGGACCTGGTGAACAGTTTTCCTATGGCTCCAGAAACTCTCATACAGAGAGTCCACTGGCATATGGTAAATTTAAGATTTGAATGATTACTGGTGGGTTTTTTACATTTTTAAAAGTTTTATGCCACACATGTCACATGTCATCTCAGTGATTTCAGCACCGACTGCTGTCCATGACTGGTTCCAGCTGGGACCTGATCTGTGGATGTCTGCATCTCTGTGACTTTCAGACGACAGAGATAAAAGTAAGAGTGTTGATAAAACTGTGAAAATGAGCTTTGGATGTAGGACTAAACTGGCATTAAAACAGACACACACAAACGTACCCCAAGTACACCTTGTTGGATTATTGATAAAAAAAAAAAAAAAAAAAAAAAAAAAAAAAAAAAACATTAAATTATCAATAAATGTAGATTAAAAATAGATTTATGCTTGATTAAAATAATTTAGACAACAGTGTCTTCATAAGGACAACATATTCTTAATTTAGTGATATTTTCCACTCCTTATAACGATAATAAAGACATATTTAAGTCTGCCATTCCTTTATGGTAACTTTCTTTCAAAACAAAACAAAAAAAAAAAAAATGCTTTGGTCAGACTGCCCTTACATGTCAAAAGGTATTCATTAAGTCGGTGTGTCCTGTGTAAAAAATATGCTCTCTCTCTCGCTGCTCTGAATCCCAAAGTCCATTCATCTTGAATGGAAACAACCAGTTACAGTTACAGGTTGGCACAAGGACTGTAGTGGCAGTATAAACTGAATTTCCTCAGTCTGTAGATCACCGGTGTCACAAGCAACTATAAGGAGATTAAGGGTCACAAAGCATCCTGGGAGAACAGACTTGGAGAACTCAAGCTAAGAGGTAAACAGGGCACAGGAAGGCTTTTAAACTATTTTTTATTCCGAGAGCAAGTCAGCGTGAGGAAGGGAGGAAGACTTGGAAAAGGAAGCAGAGGATATGATTAATTGGAGAGCTTGTCATGATGTACTTCTTCAGCCGCTGATGGGGGATGTGGAGCGACTGCTGCTCTGACACACACTGCATTATTCAGCTGAATGGTTTTCAGAAAGCAATCTATCCAAAACGATTCTGAAAGAAAACCAAGGCACACTCTGCTCCTTTCATCCAGAACTGAATTGCTTTTCTTTCGGTGTCAGACCAAAACAAGGAGACTTAAAACCATATTTGGCACACTCGCTGCTTTCAGCTGGAGAGGCTTCAGCAGTGCGGTTTGCCACCTAAAAGCAGACATTTTGATGACTGACGAAGGGAGATCAGGTCTCTGGTTTTTCTTTCAGCGTGGATTTAAATGCCTTGAGCCGTCCTGTGAGCTCAGGCTCATCTATATCCCACTCTGCAGCGTTTCCTGCTGTGAAGCCTCTTTAGGGGAGAATTTGTCACCAGATGAAAAGCAAATCTCCAAAAAGCTATGGTTTCGCATAAATGAGGAATAGAATGCTAATTTTTGATTATACAAAAAGGTTTTCAACAGGCCCTATGATGGTTTAGCAACTCAATACATGCTGGGATAGCATAGAGGTTTCAAGACCCCAAAAGTCAAGATACTCACTAAACTCATAAAGGAAGGAATTCAAACCTGCAATAGAAGCAGGGAAGATAAAAATACCAAACCTCCAGGTAGTTTTCACTGTCATGGGCAATATCCAGTAAATGGTTCTCCATTTCCAAATTGCATTTCAGCTCTGAAAGCTGCAGCAATTGAAATCAGCAAAGGACAATTTAGACAAGGACCATGTAGACACAATGGACAAATATGGAATGAAAAGGCAATTTAATATTTGAGTTTGTGGCCTGTCTAGCCTGACGCTAAAATGCACCCCCATCCAGTCATCAGTTGAGTCTAAATGTTTCTTGTTTTCTCCAGTATTGATTATTGCAATTTTTAAAAAGGTCATGAATTCCAGGGAGGAATTTAGACTTTGTTGGCATGTAGCGGTTGAATATTTTTCCTTGCTGCAGTGCCATAAAATATTCAGGGCTTCAGATTTAGGGCTTTTATCCGGAGACGTACAATGTGTGCAACAATAGGAGTGTTTCCCAGAGCGCCCCAAAATCATTTTTATCCTTCCTCCTCTCCTCTTCTTCCTCACTACCACACTTCTCCTACCAGGAAGTAACTCTGAGGTGATGAGGGGAGGAACTGAGTGGAGGAGAGGAGGCAACGATGGACGGTGGAGGCCATTTTTGACAGTTTATTTGCTGTCCCGTCATCAGGAATGCTCATCTGCTCCGGACGAAATGGTTCTGTCATAAGTGACACACGCATCCCAAACCAGCAACACCTCCACTATCTGTCCTCCTCTGTGAGCCGAATACTGATGACAGAAAGAGCCACTTACTTTCTAGATAGAACACAGAAGGAAGAAAATAAAAGGAGTAAATTGAAATCTTTCTTAAAACAGCTTCTTTTCACAAATAACTACAGAATTAATGGGAATTAAGAGGTCATGTTTCAGCATTAATGGGCTGCATCTACACCCGAAGGCTGTGATAGGATGTGGCTTATTCTTATGGTTTCTGCTTATTATATTTTTCTTTTTTTTTTTCTTTTTTTTTTTTTTAACTTATCTATATTGTTCATTTACTTATTCATCTTTGATTAAAATATTATGCTGTTATTGATTATTTTGGCAATAATTTAGTGTTTGATATTGAGTAATATATTTTCACATTGTGATCATCATTATTGATAATATCCTAACAAAGAACCATTGGTGTACCATGATTCTTTAAAGAACCCCCAAAGGTTTCCCATTTGGGATATCCCCCAAATGGGGATATCCCCAAAAAGTTAGGGTCAACGCCTGTAATTGAGTTTAGAGCAACAGCACCAGAATAGATTATTCCCCAGTCAAAACAAATGTTCTGAGGATATTAACCCTGGGCTTTGATTTCTGAGTGTGAATCCTTAGCCCAGAGCTAACTGGTAGACCTGGGTTAGTGACTGTGAGGTTAGTTAACCTGGGCTGAGGAATGCTCGTATAAAAAGAGCTTATGTTAACTTATGTTGCTGCCTCCATGTTGCTTGCTTTAGCCACCAGTTGCCATGTTGCAAGCGCGTTCCTCGGCCCAGCAGAAAGGGTTTGGGTGTCTTGCTTCATCATTTCATTTAATGTGATGCATTTGGCCAGAGGTAAATAAACCTTGTTTACAGCAGGAAGCACACCTCACAATGAGCTTCAAATGTAGCACTGCTTTCCAGTTGCGAATCTATTTGTCTAGATCACTATTCTGTGGATCTTTTGTTATAGTTTTAAGTTTTTTTTTTTTTTTTTTTAATACTGTTTGTACTGGTTTTTTTTTTTATACTGTATGCATTTTTGCAGACATTTTGATATGTGACCAAGTCTGTGGTTTTTCTCTCAGCGTGGATTTAAACATCTGCAGAGCTCCATGTGTTTGTCATCCTGCTATGAAACCTCTGTTGGGGAGAATTTGGTGTCGGATGAAAAATGGATCTGCAAAAAACTTAGGTTTTTGTTAATTAGAGCATTATATTTATTATATTATATTATTATATTATATTATAGTATTGGAAGTTATAAAGGTTTTTTTTTTTTTTTTAAACAGATTTCAAGCCTTAAAGAGTCATGATGCTCGTTAAACCTGGAGGAATATGGCAACGTTTAAGAAGAAAGGAAAGGAAAAGTACCTAAACTGTTAGTGTAGTTTTCTAAGTTCTTCTTAGCACTAAACACTTGTTATGCTGGTTCAGGGGAAAACAAGACTGAGGAACCAGACACAGGAATAACACTAATGAGTGCCACAGCAGGGCAGAGGAAACCACACCCAACACAAGGAAAGCACGGCATGAACAGAACTCAAACAACAAAGTCCACAAATACAGCGTCCACAAAGTCCAAAAATACAAGTCCAACACAGAGCCATGGCAGATAATTAAGCCCAGCATCAAGGCAAAGAGTGTCAAAGAGCTGCCGGTCCACCAGAGGAAAGCGTGTCTGTGTCACGTTGTGTGTTGCTGATGTGTAAAGAGGAAGGTATGGGGGCAGACGGGTCAAACACACAGACTTTCCTGTGAGAGGCCTGAGTTCAAATCCCTGGCCAAGCAGATCCAGAGTCTGTTTTTAGCATGTTTGCTAATGTTAGCTAACATTATGAGCCACTGGCGAGCGGTCATAATAAGCTATAAATGCAGTGCATGCCCAAGCCCTTCAATTAAAACCTTTAAAATGTTGGTCTCCTAGTGTGTCCTTTTATAATATACCTTATTTCTATCATTTTGGTTGCAAACCGCTGCCTATATACACGTATCTATCTCAATTTGCTAGTGAAATGCTGGAAAGTTGACAGCTTGACGCGCACATGTGCTCTGTTCACAGTAGTTTTGTAGCCGGTGTTTCCTGTACGTGGGTGTTTTGAATGGAAAATAAGCTGTCTGCCAATCAGCTTTTCAGAGGACGCATGTGCAACACGAGTAGCTACACAGCAAGCTCGCTTGAAATGTTCAGCGGCAACTGCAAGTCATTCACTTGACAGCTAGCTACCGCTAACATCGTTAGCTGGCTAGCTAGTACGGGAACAGTAACATTAGTTTGTTCTTTCATCTGCATCGTGCCAATCAAAATGGGTGAAAATACAACTTCAGTTAAGTAACCTGGCATGTTTCATCCATTTAGGCTACTGCAGGTGTTCTGAAAAAGAGGTGTTCTCTGACGTTTATCACTTTGGTGCGTAGCCTGATGGGCAGTTGGCCATGTGTGTGTGTCATTTCATTGACCATGTAGGCTAGCTGGTGACATCCCGTGGCACGTCCCAGTAGTTCCGATCTCATGGTAAATTCCAACATTTTGTTGGTAACACTGTGAGCATGTTCATGTGTCATTTGCTCGACTCTGTAACTGGTTATTACTGCATCATCCGTCCATTCTAATAATTTCTGCTTTCATTTACACTGTAAATTCCAACACATTGTTGTTGGTAACACTGGGGCAAAATGCGCACGCGTGTCTATCAAAATGGAGTTGTCGAGTTGATATAGTATAGTTAAAAACCATATTATGCGTTTTTAGTAATGGATAAATGCCCAAAAATTTTCGAGTTCGCGCCCTTGCGGGCGCTCACATAACATTGGGACCACAGCATGACTACACAAAAACGTCACCGCTCGCCACTGTTATGAGCTAAAAATCCCCAGTCTTTACCCTAAACTTAACCTAATCTTGACCCTAACCCTAACCCTAACCTTAACTTCACCATAACCAAGTGCTTTAGCTAACATTAGCTAACGAGAAGCTTAGCAAACAGGCGAACATTGATGCGTGTGCAAAAGCTGGACCTGATAAGTGGTGTGCGACACCCAGGTGACGCAGAAACACTGACACGCTGTCCTCTGGGGGACCAGTGGGTTTGTTACACACTTTCGGCTTGGAGATTTCTGTGTTGTATGTATGGAATTCCGATGACTTGCAAAAGTAATGTTGCGATAGTTAAATTTGTGGTAAAAATCAAAATGAATCAGTTTTGTACTCTTTTCCTAGTGTTGCTGTTTCACATTTTGGCAGTGCTTGTACACAGCCAGTCCTCCCGTGGTCCTCGGTGAAGCAGCGCGGCTGAGAGGAGATTTGCAATGCAACTGAAAAGCCTCTACATTTCAAACGCTCCTGTGAGTAATGAGCATTGCTGGGAAAATAAAATACGAGAAATGGGTGAAAAGGTCAGAAGCAAGGTAGAAAGGATCTATTTTTTTGTTACTTCAGAGGAAGATATTGGAGAGGGATTTGGGAGACAGCGAGACGTGAAGTATTTTTTGAAGAGATGAGTTTGTGTTATCCTGCCGTCCCGGCTGGAGTAGGAAGGTCATTCCGGCATTAAAAATTCATCCTCATCATAAAAACTTCACCACTTCATTATCCCAAAGAAGATTTTCATTCTGAAATACTGTTATATAACTAGAATAGCTCGCTGCACTACAGGTGACTTAGGCTAAGTATGATATTGTTTTTAAAATCGTGAGTGATGAATTTGGGGGAAAAGTTTTGGTGGATTTAAATGGAGAGGAGGGAGGGGATGTGGAGGGGATGTGGGACGGAGGGGAGACTCCAGCTGGCTCAAAGTGAGGGAAAGTTAATTGGAAAGGGGAGGAGATTTTCTTTCATTTTCTATCTTCTTGTTTGAATCCTTCCCTGCCTACTCCTCCTCCTCTTCCTCCTTGTTTTCATCATCCCCTCCCCATCCCGTTGTCCTCTAATTAACCTCTTCCCTCCCTTGTTTTTCAAAATGGAAACCTCACTTCCCCCCCCTCTCCTCCCTCCTCTCCTCCTCAACCCCTTTTTCACTCAGGCTTCATCTCAACAGGAGCAGAAACAATAAGAATACAAAAAAATCTTATTTTATCCCAGGGTGATCTCATCATTTCTGTTTAAACAAGGAAAACAATCAGCTCTTAGTCACCAGCTTGAAAATCCGGGGGCCTTATGTGCCAGATTTTCATATAAATGTCTGTTTTTCTCTGAGTTATCGCTGCTCCAGTCATGGATTAAACGAAATCTGTGAGGAGGGACAGACAGGCTGCTCGAGTTGTTTATGCTGTGAAGGCACAACTCCGTTCATCTTCATTCACTGATCTCCAAAGTTATAATAATCTCACAGTTGCATCAAGCTAAAAAGGAGATCACACACACTTAACAAATATTAAGAGCAATCAACCTGAAAATTATCTGGAAATTAAATCCTGTCTGGGTTACAAAAACTAAGAATAATGATGAGAGGTTTGCCTTAAAATCACGTTGTGGGCTGAGCATCTGTTAAAAAAGAAAAAAAAAAAACATAAATCCAGCCAAACAGCATCTGGTTTCACTGATCAGGTCTTCCTCTCTGGTTAAATTTATGCAATTTAAACTATTCCCCTGTTATCAAATCCAGAAATGTGCACACACACACATAAACATTCACATTCAAACACATAGCCTTTATATTACTATGCACATGAGGAAACTGAATTAATTTATACTATTTCATTGCCCACCATACACAGCAATACACAAGCATAAACACACATAGGAGCATCACTTTCATGAGATTTTTCCCATGATTCAGTTTCATTCCCGAACGCACTCTCGAGGAATGGATGGCACGCGCACTCACTCACACACACACACACACACACACAAACACACCATATCTAGCAGTGATGTGCCTGTGCTTCCGGCAGTGTGAAACCTATCTTTTTCCATGCAGTTCAAAGCGCACAGGCTCCATTAGCATGTGAAGCATGGCTGATACTGTGCGGTATAGTCTGTTGGTGTAAACTCATTCCCAAGATGAAATACCCTCAGTGTCTCCGCCGCACACAGATCAGTTTCAAACACTGCCTGTCACCGTTATTGAACAAAAACAGCATATCTGTAAGAAATACTGCCTGTTTTTCAGCAGTGAAGAATGCATACCTTCTCACTGACTCCCATGTATTACTCTAAAATTACATAAAGAGCTTGTAATGGGCTTTAACGGTGTAAAGTGCCGTGAATCTTACTCAGCACCTAAGTGACCGTGTCAACTTTAAACAAGAAAAGTCAATTTCCTGGAGAAAGTGTGACGGGTCAGTTTAATTTATAATTTAATTTAATTCACTGGAAGGAGTTATAGGTGCCATGTGTACCATTTTTAAAACTCAATGGCCTATGTCATTATCAGAGTAATTGTTATCCCCCTTTCATCATGACCCATAAATTATACATTATTGTAGCCTCAGTGCTGACTCACCTGTGCATGACCAGATCTATCAAACTCTTTGCTCTAGCCTTAGTTCATTTTGTCTAAGTCAGTTCCCACTGGTGTTACCCACACTGAACCGCATACACTTACTGCACTAACCCCAATCTTACATTTATAATCTAATAAATTAGCCATTACTATTATCTAGAGCAATTTATGATGAGTGCAACAGGAGAATAGGCTTCAGTTCTTAGGGCCAAAATACACTGGGAGGGAATTTGATGTGCCTCAAATTTACTTTCCAGCTGAATTCATTGTTTTCAATTGCATGACATGCACTGCCAATGTTTTGACACGCTTCAAACCACCTTGATGCCTGGAGTCGGAGGGTGTTTTGATTTGATGGCATCAAAACAAAGGCGGATAGACGTGATCGGCTGTTATTTTACAATAAGCTGCTAAAAGGAAACAGGGAAGCGGAGGTGGACAGCCGTCTGGCAGGGGCCTCTCTTCCCAGGTGGCCCGGTTGCTGTGAATGTACAGGCCATCCATTGTCTGCTAAGTTGGGCGCTCTCCGTCGTGCTGATTGATAACCTTTACTGTCAAAACTTCAACAGTACATAGGCCTACCTTTATCAATCAGACCATATCAAGAGTTTGGCTCACTTTGCTTACATAGCAGGACATCAAACTCCACCATATTCAAGCATACAGACAGTTCATTTTTAACCCACAGTACAGGCGGTGAATGTTGGGTGGCGGTTAGGTCTGCTGTGTTATAATTTTTAGTTAGCCAGAGACTTGATGCAGTTGCTTAACCATAGTTACTACTTGGCTCACCGACTTTTCTCACCTTTCCCTTTCCTCTTGAGCAATAATGAGCTGATATTCAATAATCTATGTAACATTTCTAATGATATGTATTTTACCTAACTTACACATGGTAGTTGGGAAGCCAGTTGGGTTGATCAGTGTTCCGTTGACATTACAATCTAGATGCCCGAAGTGCCTTTAAAAGAACGGCAGTGTGCCCTGGTAACATCAGGCAACCATCATGTCAAAATAATGTTTAAGAAGCAGGGATGGGTATTTCTACTGTCCAGTTTCTATTTGATACTTTCATAAGAGAACAGATGCAAGAAATTACCAATGGATACTTTTTGAGACATTATGTAAGAATTAATGGATGGATAAAGAAAAGTCTAAAATAAAATATAAAATAAGAACACAACAAAAGCAGCAGAAAATTCTGGGTTGCTCCATTACAGATATAGCAATCAACAAGCTTTTAAACAATCTATTTCCAACAATGGTCCTCATTGAGGGTTTGGGTCGTGCTTTTTAACTGTCTGACACATTTTGTGTGGCAAAACTAAGCATAGTAAACAGCAATGGGTGTCCCAGACAAACAGCATGTTGCCACTTGGATGCGAGCAACGCCCCAATCTCACGATGCAGTGTGGGACGTCCCAAGCAAACGTCTCGTCAAAGAGTGAGACAATGAGTGACAGTCTTCTGGAGAGCGAGACGAGAGCAGACAAGAAAAATAGCTCAGTGTCAAATCACAACTTAGTACTGAGAGAAAAATAGAGGTGTGCATATAGTTCATTGCTAAACCAAACACTAAGACTATGGACATAAGTTTCATATAAAAACTGAAGTCTGGGGCTACGATGCCTTCAAAACCAATTGAAAAAAAGTTCTTGTGATGCAGTCGATGCAGACACACCTGTTCACACAGAAACATTGTGGCTATCGCTACATCAAACTGGCACAAGAATGGCAGTGAAATGGTCAAATTTAAAGATCAACACAAGTCAGTATCAACACAAATCAACACAAATGTACAGCTGTATAGGCCAAGCCCTGCTGGTGATGATGGCATTGACCCAGTCCAGAGATGTTGGACCAAATGACGCACTGAGTGAACAGAGACGTTTGGATGGTACATCTCCGAAGAAACAATCCAGACGGCGGGTGATGAGGAATGAAGAGATGGAGGCAAACTCAGTCAAAGGACTGAAACAACAAGATTTCCTGTTTGATGCTCTATTATTCCTGTTATTGCTGTGGTTAAAATGCAAACTTTTACATTAATGACCTGTTTGACTCTCTGTCTTGCTGGTTCCAGTGCCACACAACCAGACCTACAAGACATCAACATTTCAAGTCTGTCCTGCACAGACTTTGCAGTTGAAGACTCTTGTAGTGCCATTACCTCATGCCAGCATGGCACATTTTGATGAAAGATGGGATTCAGTCGCTGAGTAAATGTTAGATGTCCTGCAGCATATGGTCATGTAATGTGCTTCTGGCTTAAAAGCAATCAACACAAGTTATATAATAAAAACAGGCCAGACAAGGTTTCTTAGGGAGAAAGAAAAAAAGACACCAGCCAGCTTCCATCAATGAACCTTTGAGTCATGCTGTTTTTTCTTGTTTTGCTTTGTCCAAGTTGTTCCGTTGAACCATAATTAGCACAACAGAGGGCTACAGTGTCCTCAAATAACGTCACCAGAGGAAAACTAACTCTGAACACCTCCCAAATGACATGAAACTGTGACAGGCTGCTTACTGTTTCTGGATATGTGTGTAAGATGAGGAACATCAAGTTTAATATCCAGTGCAACAGCGCTTTGACCCTCCCAGATCAGGCTGAACTCGATTTCCCCCAAAATTTTTCCCTTGAGAAACTTCACAGTAGAGGAAAACAACTGTCTGCAGCCACGCTCAATGTCACGTTCAAAAGCAAAAAATTTCAAAAGGCAGTTTTTTTTTGTTTTTTTTTTTTACTGTGGTGATGGGTATCACATTGCCGTAGTTAGCTACACAGTACCCAAACAGTGGTTACTGTGCCTGTACTGTACCCATAATTCCAGTTCCCAGGGCTCAAGCCTGTGCAGTCATAACAACAGTAGGTTTACAACAATCAACACAATAGTAAACATTCAAACTAAGAACAAACAAAAATGTTAAAAGAATAAGTTTCAGGTTTCAATTTTATTTGCCATATGTTCAGAACAAGACGTGCTGGGCGATGAAATGCTCATTTTGCTGGCTCCTCTCACAATAGACAATATAAATATAATGTACCTTACCCGGCTAAACTAAAATCAAACTCATCCCCTAAGTCCCCTATCTTCACTGATTTGCACTATATAAGAACCCATAAGCTACACTTATTAGGAAACATGTAAAGTACACAGTTTATTATAATTATATTAATTATTACTATCAATTCTGACATGCATTCAGTCCAACCTCTGAGTAATGACCATCATTATAAATAACTGACTGCTGTTATGGACGGTCACTTCAAACAGGTTTGATATCTCCTTTGATAAGTTTGGTCCGTTTATGACCTTTAATGAAGAACTGCTATTCGTTGTTGCCTTCTGGTCGTCGTTATCGCCTACCTCTGTGGAAAACCAACCGTTATTCCAAGTCCTTAATGCCTTCGTCTATTAGGTTATTAAACTCAATGGACATTCATTAGGCCCGTTTCCACCAGAATGTTCCTGGTAGTATTTGGGGGGCAGGAGCTGCTACAGGAACGTCCTCTCACTCGGCCCTCTCACCTGCTGTGTCTCCACTGAGAGGCCGAGGAGGAGGAAGGTTCCTGTAAAGTTACTGGGCGGTTGCGCGACCATGACCGGGGCATCAAAATGCATGTTGTTAAAAAAGCCTGTTGTTAGCGTTAGCTAACGTCCGCTAAAGCTAACTTTAGCGCCCCTAAAAATGCTGGCTAAAAGTGTGTTGTTAGCGTTAGCTAACGTCCGCTAAAGCTAACTTTAGCGCCCCTAAAAATGCCGGCTAAAAGTGTGTTGTTAGCGTTAGCTAACGTCCGCTAAAGCTAACTTTAGCGCCCCTAAAAATGCTGGCTAAAAGTGTGTTGTTAGCGTTAGCTAACGTCCGCTAAAGCTAACTTTAGCGCCCCTAAAAATGCCGGCTAAAAGTGTGTTGTTAGCGTTAGCTAACGTCCTCTAAAGCTAACGTTAGTGCCCCTAAAAATGCCTGCTAAAAGTGTGTTGTTAGTGTTAGCTAGCACGTTAGCGTTAGCTTGGTAGTGTTGGCCGTGTTGCTAGGGACGCCTGCTTTCTGTTGACATCACATCACACTGTGAGTAAACCCAGGAGTTTTTTCTGGGCCGCTCAGAGTCCCTACCCCGAAGCAGGGCTGTTTTTTAGCCCCTGTAAAGGTTCCTGAACTCTCTCCTTCGGGGTGGTTTCGGCGGTGGAGACACGCGACAACGGCCACAGCCCCGTAAAATTACCCCCAAGTTCCGGCGGTGGGAACGGGCCTATTGTATGTGATCAAGGTCCCCGATGGACATTCACTGTCTATTTGTTATTTATATTTTTTATGAAATAGTTTTCTTCTTTATGTACGTTTACAGATGTTGTTCTCGGGGTCTGTCTGGCTGTGCTTGGCATGTGACTTGGTGTGTATTGTTAATGTATTTGTGTTTTTGTTTTTATGACGGGTATGCTGCAAATGAATAGCCCTTCATGGGATCAGTGAAGTAATCTGAATCTGAATCTGAATCTGAGAACACCTGCTGGAGCCAAAAAGTCACTACGACATGGATATCAACAATTTGATTCATGGCTGGAGGCTGCACTATTAGCAGAAAAGGAAAAAGAAGAATGTAAATTATAATTTATAATAAGCTAGATGAAATTCTACTAACAAGCCTAGCCATCCAGTTTTTTTTTTTTTTAATTGATGCAAACAGGATCTTTGGACATTTTGTTTTAGTGGAGTCTTGCAGGCTAATAAAATAATTTCAGCTGCTGTCTATACATTATCCCTTAATCATTTATCACCCCAGCCTCCCAGTCATTTGTTCATCCATCCCAGTTCAACCAGTATTTCCTTCCCTCATCCATCTACAAGCTTCACTCCTTCATCTCAGCTTGAATCAGGCACCACCTCAGTCAGAGTCACTGCTGGACTCACTTGGATGCCGAGAGCAAAATAGAGGCTTCCAGGGAAATTTGTCATTGTTCACATCACCAAAACACACACACACACACACACACACACACACACACACACACCAAAATGGGTTGGTTTGGGGTGTGGTACTTCATAGATCAAACAATTTTCCTCCTAATTATCATTATTGGAGCCAAAATTCATTCATCAGTCGGGTGCTAATTCACTCTTGCTGTTGCTTTGATCCTTCCCTCTCTCCTGCTTCAGTCCCACGGTAAAATAATGAGGAACCAGGACTACAGCCCAGCCAGTGTGTGTGTGTGTGTGTGTGTGTGTGTGTGTTATGCCAAGATAAGTAGAAACATGCTGTTTCAGGCCAACTCAACCACCCACCAACCTCACACACACACACACACACACACACACACACACACACACACACACACACACACACACACACACACACACACACACACACACACAGCCTCAGGATAATGTCATTTTTTTCTGCAGCACTAGTCTATAGGGTTTGGTGGGGAATTTGGTAGCTGCAGCATGCGTATGTGTGTGTGTGTGTGTGTGTGTGTGTGTGTGTGTGTGTGTGTCAGTGGGAGAATGGCAGAAACAGAGTGAGAAAGAGCGAGACAAATACACAGCCAAACGAAGTCGAGAACAGACAATGTTGCAAGTCATTGGGGAGAACAGTGACAAATCAGCTGGGAGATGGAATACCTGGTAACACACACACGCACACACACACACACACACACACACACACACACACACACACACACACAGAAGTTAGACAGGGCAAATACTACCTAGCTTGGAGACTGTTGCTCTCTGCCTGTGTGAGAGATTGTGTGTGTGTGTGTGTGTGTGTGTGTGTGTGTGTGTGTGTGTGTGTGTGTGTGGTGTCTCCAAGCTGTGGGGAGAAGGGGGATCTCTGATGAGAAGTCTGAAATACACACACATGCACACCTGGCTTAACTATCGAAACTTCTCTGTTGAACATAACGTAGGCTGCTGGAGAATTCACACACACACACACACACACACACACACACACACAGCTGCAGATATTGACAACAATGTCCTAGCAGAATAGCTAATAGTCTGTTCTTGCCTCTGTGTGTGCGTGTGTGTGTGTGTGTTTCTCTCTCTATTTATTCTCAGTCACTCTTGCCCATTGTTCTCTCACTTTCTCTCTTCCTCTACTCCATCCCTCTCTTCCTCCCATCGTTATTTGTCTGCTTTTCATCATGTTTCTCCTTTCCTCCATACTTCTCTCCTCATTTCTTTCCTTAGCTCCTCTGCAGCAGTATGAGCCTGAGGAGTGTGTGCCTGCACGTGGAGAGACTCAACAGAGGCACACGATCCAGGTGGGATCTGATCCCAGGACGCTGCGATCAGGACTCAACACGTGGTACCCGCTCTTCTCCGCTGAGCTACCAGGGTGCCTTGGACAAAATGTATTTTATTTGGAGAAAACAAAAGATTTAAGGAATGCGGACCATGTCCTTAAATCAACCTGCAAGTTGTCACTACACTTTTCATAAACTTAAATTAAATACCATATCTAGTCTGTTTTTCATCCTTATAGGCACAGCAGCCTACTTGTGGGTTTCGCGACCCTGTATTAGTCTACAGGTGCAGAAATCCAGCGGATAATCGTAAATAGCTGCTGCTGTTTTGCAAATGTTTTTTGGCACTTTAGGATGCAGCCAAAGGGCACCTGAGCGGCACCATCTACTTCTGTTTTATTATTGTTTTTTATTTCTAGCACCATCTGCTGCAACCCTCCAACACTGCAGCTCCAGTTGCATACCTCACAGCTCTTTCTGGGTCAGAGACGGCGAGGCAGCTGCCGTTTAGCAGCCGTGCATCAGGCTTACCTCTCCGGCTGGTGGGTGTGGCTAAAGAAGTGGGCGTGGCAACTGTGGGCAGGTCAAAAACTCACACACTAAAAACTGCTGGGTTAAAAAATAACCCAACTTTAACCCAACCCCTGGGTCAAAAAGGGTCCAACTACTTGCTGTGTTATTTTGACTCAAGAAACTGGGTTATGCATTTTGACCCATAATCTGGGTTAAATAAATAACCCAATTTTTCTTTTAACATGACCCAGGATTGTAGTCAATATAACCCAACTTATAGGTCATATTCATTTAGCCCACTCAACCCAAAAGTTAAGTGGGCTAAAACTTTCACACAGTATTCTTACTAATTAAACACTTCCACATTCATATGATTTTACTGCACATTTCCACACAGTGTTACAGACACTAACACACAACACTATTCAATTCTGAATAGGCAATGACACGAAAGTGCAGCATCAGCAACTAATTCAATTGTACCCTCAGAGGTGGAGCCAAGCCCTGACTACAACCCAAACCCGAAGACACACATCACTCACGGTTTTACACTGTTAAATTATCAAGTTGTAAATTATAAATAGTCTGTATAAAATGTGCAAATATGCAATGTGCAAATATTCTGTGCAAACCAATAATAAAGTGCAACTATTGCGACTAAAGTGCCAAGTGCCATTATTAAAGTGAATAGTTAAGTTGTCTGTTTAAAGTGCACTTTCTACCAACCATGTTGTGCAATATTTACAAGCAAAGCTATCAGTCACTAGTAATGAAGTGCTCCTCGTTACACAAACTGTTCGTAAAGTATTCAATCAATCAATCAATCAATAAGCAATCAATCAGTCAAACCCAAGTCTCTGACCCAACAATGGGTTACTCTCAGAAAAAATAACCCAGAAATATTACCCAACTGGAAAAACCCACAAATTGGGTCAAAATAAAATTCTTATAACCCAAGAAATGGTTATGGCTCTGGAAAAATAACCCAGAAATGTAACCCAACACAAGTAACACAGGAATTGGGTTAAAGAAATAACCCAAGTGTTTTTAGAGTGCACCTGTGATCAGCATTTGGTCTGCATCTTTTCAGGGTTTTTTTTTTGTTTGTCTGTTTTTCTTTTTTCCTTCTTTCACGGACATTGACACGGACAGGGATATTTTTCAGTGTGTTTATGGTGTTGTTCTGGTTTTCATCTGATTTTCTTCCACATACAAACTGAGTTAAAAGGGAAGAAAAGAGAGCACTGTTTAAACAAAATGAAACAGCTTCCTAACATTCCTCTACAGGAAGGTTAGGAAGCTGTTGGCAGCATTTACATGGCATGTTTGTGTGTGTGTGTGTGTGTGTGTGTTTATTAAGACATAGCTCTTGGAAAAAGATCTTCCTTTTGGTCACCTAAATCATATGCATATATCTGCTTTAACACGCACACACACACACACACACACACACACACACACACACACACACACACACATGCAAAGAGCCATTTTTGCCCTTGAATTGCTTTGAGATTTGCATCATTAAATGTATGTTATGGATGAAATTTCTTATGCTTCTCATTAATAAATAATAAAGCATTATGTTTGCAAGCGTGTATGTGCGTGTGTGTGTGTGCGTGTGTTCACGCATCTATCATAGTCTGTATTATCAGCACATCAAAGAAACTAAGAGAGATCTTTTTTTTTAAATACCCCATTAAAACCAAAGGCACACGCACTTACACACTTACACACACACACACACACACACACACACACACACACACACACGACTGTGTGTGTGTATGTCTAAGGAATCAGCAGGTACTATCAAAGAAGGTGATTCTGCAGGCTGCCATTTAATTGACCAAAAACCCAACTGGTTGTTGCCACCCTCTCTGGGTCTTACACACACACACACACACACACACATGCTCACACACACACACTCACACACACACACACACACACACACACACACACACACACACTCACACACACTCACACACACACAGAAAGAAAAAAGAGAGGGAAAAGAAAGTAGAGAAGGAGGAAACGAGGCGAGATCCCAGGTGGCAAAACTTCTAAAATGGATATTTATCTTAATATTTTGGAATAAGGCTCTCCATGTGCCTCTGTGATCCTGCAGTTCTCTCTGTGCTGCTCATTTGTGTCTGTGGATGCATTTAATTTGGTCACAGTGCACCAAGACTGAATTAAAATCCTGTGATATGTGGATCAAAGAAGCCATTAAACCCAAATACATAACCTCGTATTTCATAGCAATGTATTATTCCAACTTGGGACTTCTGTGTTCAGTGTGTGCATGACTCTTTGTGCAGGCTAGAGGTTAGCTGGCGCTTGGGCAACATTCAAAGTTGATTTTGACAACAAAATCAAGCTTTGGACTGGCTATTTTGCCATTTCTTCCTCCAAACTTTTGAATGGGTTGCATTTGAGCTCAAGATCCAAGTGGATGCAAATGAGAAGGCAGCAACATATTGAGACCGTTTGGACTACAAGGTCACATTATCCCCCGAGGCTCTGCAGGGAAACAAACTGGCATTATAAAATACTCAAGACCAAAGACTTAATTCAACACTTTTGAGTATGTAAATTATAGATCTGCATGAATTACTTCAATCTGAAATGCTAAACATTAACCATCCTCATGGGAGTTTTGATTCTCACAGGCAGGACACACCTGGGGCATTATAAACCTGGAGGTTCCTCATTTTCAGCGCTGCTTCAATTTCACAGCTAAACAGCCAAGTGTTCTCAGGACTTGGTGTCAGGTCCCTCTGACATGATCACACACTGTGATGTGACTCCATGATGTTCTGTTCCACCGGTGTTACAGCATTTACAGCATTATTGTTGGCTCAAAACCTCATCTTAGATCAATCATACAGGAGCCCCAGGTGCAGCGGACATAAATGTTCCTTCCTGTCCCATGTGGAGTGCATTTGTTTACAGGTAGGGGAGAGTGGGGTAAGTAGTGCCAATTTTTACTTAAAGTGCCTTTAAAGCGAGGGGATTACAGTAATGCCTCCAACTAAAATATGCACATATAGTTTAGGATGTTGTGCATCCCTGGGAACAATCACTTTGGATCTTATATAAACTGTTTGAGAAATATAGCTTTCGAAAAAAAAAGTGGTTTTGTGGCACAACTTGCCCCCGGTGCGGGGTAAATTGTGCCATTAGAGAGAATACACTGGGGTAAATTGTGCCTTCAGAGAAATACACTGGGGTAAATTGTGCCATTGATAATTGAAGTAAAACAGATCATTTTAATCTCATAAATGATAATGCTATATAAAAGCAAAACAAATTCATTACAAAATTATTTATTTAACATTTATTTGTTATTTTAACAAGATCACAGGCCACTTTTCTATAACAAGGCCGAGCGCCACATGAACACATACCCAGAACAAAATAAAACTTCCAAAATGAGCACCTGCAAATCATCTTCATCTGAATCTGAATAGTTTTAGTCATCAAAGGTAAGAAGACAATGTACAATAACAATAAAATACAATAAAGTAATATATAGTATGTAATCACAAGTTGTGCCACTGGCACAACTTACCCCAGGCCCTTTGGCACAAATTACCCCAGGCCCACCATTTTAAAAAAAAATGCATCCCCCAGCTGTTTTGAGCTAACATCATGCTAACTGTATAGACTCATGGTGTAGCTTACTAAAGTACTGAAACCTGTGTGAACTGTTTTCAAAGTTTTCTATCATTGTTCAAACACATGTGCCATGTGTCTCCCTTCTTTGCAGGATGAGTGAAATGGATGCCTCTTCAAAAATATGTGGTCACATCACCAACTTCTTCTATGGTTTTCTAGATAACAGGGGTGGCACTACTTGCCCCTTGGCACAAATTACCCCACTCTCCCCTACCCAGTGAAGTTTGTAGCCGGTAAAACTGTGTTCTTGTTTTATGTACATATGTTCCTTCAGCACGCCATGAACATGGGGACAACATCTTACACACAACAATGTAAACTATAAAACCTTAAGCTATTACAAAATAAGGTTTTCAAGTGTCTGAAAGTGACTAAAAGTGCACGCTTTGCCACTGACAGGCTCAGACTGTTAAGTGTCCAACAACTTGTCCCTCTCTCTTACTTCATTTTAATTGTTTAATTGTCTTTTTCTTTGCCCTCCTGCAACTTTATCCTGTTTTTAGTTGTTGCTGTTTTTCTGTTGGATGGTTCCCTTGCTGCAAACCAAATTTTCCCCTACAAACAGTAAAGATCTGAAGTGAACTGAAAAGTCAACTCCTCACTGATTCCATGAGCACAGCAGCCTTGAAGGGGCAATAACTCAGATCTTTACTGCCCCATAGCACAAAGTGACCAGAGTGTGTGTGTGTGGGAGGTGATCAATACCGATGACTCAGCGAGTACTTGGCCAGCCGCTGAGATTTCTGGCTTTAGCCTCTACAACCCTGCAGGTCCCAGCGGTGGGCTCATCATTACAAGTGCAGCTGAGCTTTGTTCAAAGCCACAGATCTTTTTCAAAATTCTCGCGGAGATCCCAAGGACTGCAACGATACCAAATACGTCCAGCAGAATTACAGGGCAATGTAAAATAATGCACAGCACATCTATAATTTCTATTTGATGTAATGCTGCAGCCATAAAACAATGGCTTCTTGACTTTGAATATTTCACCCAGTTTTAGTGTTTTGTAGCTTCAGTAAATCGTTGCAACCCACAAGTACAATATACATATGTGACAGTAACATGGAAAAAATTGTTTCGCTCTAACTTTGAAGCTTATGGGGAAATTCGACACTCACACCCATTTGACAATTGCTGAAGTTTTAAGTTATACGATGGATAACTTCATGCATTCCTGCACAACGGTGAGATGTGGGATTCTGAAAAAAGTCCACATGTGCCTGACTGTGTGATCCCGGTGGCACTGATCTGCCCTGACTTGGTGTCTCTGCAGCCGTGATGTCCGTCATCTGACCCTGAATAACCCCAGCAGACCAGTGACTGCTCCTGTTTGGCTTCACAAATGAAGCCCCGGTGGTTTTTCCTCAGAGCTCGTGCCTCTTTTCATTTGCTGTCAAGACGTTTCTGTCATACCGCGTCTAATCACACACTCAGCCGCGGCCGCACAGGTGCCACTCTGAGGCTGAGGCTGTTTGGCGCTCCCAGCTGCAGGACCACGGAATAAATATGAAGAATGAAACCTATCAGTTCCTCAGGTCATGTTTTCACCCCCTTTTGTTAGCAAGATTGTCAAACAGTTAAAACCAGATTTGACCTCCAAGTTGATAATTCCAAAAGCATTGACAATAATAAATATAAACCATGAAGGTTTATGTTTATCTTTGCTGAGTCCAAAAACAAACAGTTGATGAGTCATGAAAGGGGGTGTGGCTCCAGTGTAGGGGGCCGGGCTAAACCACATGAAAGTGATGAAAGTGTCAATGTGTATGTCTGTGTGTGTGTGTGTGTGTGTGTGGGAGGGTGTAAATATAATATAGTCAAATCTACAATATTAGCAATAAAAATTTATGTTTTTATGTCTATGAAAAAAATTAGTCCTGGACTTAATCTGTGTCTGTTTAAAAGACAAGATATCATGCATTTTTTTCCTTAACAAGATTTATTTATGTAATCCTGGCCAATATTTTTCGGCAAACCCACACAACAAACATTTTATTGTTGTATTTACTTCACGAGGACTTCGAGGTAAGAACAAAGTTAGCAAAGGAAAGTGACTTGGTTATATTCTACAAGCTTTCCAGGGGCCTATTCCATCAAGCTGGCTAACATGATAGCCTGGCTTATTTTGATGAGCCTCGCTAATTTAAGTGAGAGTTCCGTTCCATCAAAGTAGCTTATATAAGTTGCAGCTCAGTAACCATGGTAACTTAGTCAGCAGAACTAGCCTGCTCCGTGGCAGGCTTATGGTCAAGCTTAGCTCAGCTGCGTGTCAGAAAATGTCCGACGGACGCAAACAGACCCCCAAATGACGGTACCGTCATGTATATTGTTGCCATGGCATCACATATTCAATTCAATTAAATTCAAATTTAATTATGTAGCACCATGTCTGTGTTCGGAAACATAAGTTCAGACTTATTTCCCATAATGTGACCAAGCATGAATGTATGTGTTTACTTAATAAAAATAAACGTAATGAAAATCATGTGTTATCACTGTCAGTCTCCAAAATCAACCGAATAAACAATCAATTACTCAATCAAATTTTATTCATATAGCACAAGTCATACATCAAATGCAACAACAAGCGTTGAACATAAAAGGGTTGAAAAGAACATGAGGTTAAATTAAAAAGACGTCTTATTTTATTTCCCACCCGCAATTTGCGATGACCCGCCTCTATTCTGCCCGAAGCCAATAGGTTAGTTGACATAGGTGAGGGACGTTTACAAGAACACATATTTCAGTTATTCCCAATTGGATTCATGGTCATCCCACTTTTGGAATGGATTGTTGCATGTATAATTTCAGAAAGACTGTGCCTAAGTTTTGAAATCATTTATTAACCATTCAAAAAAAAAAAAAAAAAAACCTCAATCATCATAATTTTGTTCAAGCTGTGAAGACAAAGAATGAAAGCATTAAATACAGTCCAAACCATGGCTTTCTGTTGTGTTTAAATTTATAGGCTACTTAGCCTACTTCCTTCTCCAGTTTTTTGATTTCCATATCCCGGCGGTGTCGCGCCGGTCAACAACCCGCTTCCGGCGCCCCTCTGGCCGCTAGCAGCGCCCCTCCAGCAGATGGCGCCCTAGGCAATTGCCTATAGCGCCTATGCCAAAAGCTGGCCCTGTTTGTGATAATTTCCCTATATTCTTCATATAGTTCCATCAGCAGTGTCTGCTCCGCCGCTGAAAATGTCGAGGCTCTCCTTTTCCCCTCCTTTTGAGACAGTTGTATGTTCGTTTTGACAATCGACTGTTCTGGGCTGCTTATGTGCCCCGTGAACGCGCGCACTTGAGGCTCGTTCAAACGTGGCTAGA
Source organism: Myripristis murdjan (assembly GCF_902150065.1). Lineage (NCBI taxonomy): Eukaryota > Metazoa > Chordata > Actinopteri > Holocentriformes > Holocentridae > Myripristis > Myripristis murdjan. The sequence goes on along the minus strand of NC_043992.1, from coordinate 2,238,576 downwards.
ATTAGCGCTGACTTGACGCGGCTGAATCGCGTTAGTGGAACGGGTTGAGGCTTTAGTGAAAGTTGACGCTAATTCAAGCCAGGCTATATCACGTAAGCGCAGCTTTCTTTAGCTGCTCTCATGGAATAGCCCTCAGGTGTCATATTATTGTAGAAATAAAAAATAAAGTAAACCTGAGGCTTTTTGTGGAGATAATATTAGCAAGTGGCTACTAGAGGTCTTCAGTGTATTAAGGAAAGCTGCAGCAACGCTTCTGTTTGCCAGTAGTTGTTGGTTTTGCCTGATAAAACGACGGTGCTAGCTTAGCCGCAAGCTAAGCTACATGCAGCTTGTAAGAGGTTAGCAGGGGCAAAAACAAAAGAATTGGGGGTTTTGATTCACAAGATGCTCAGCTGGATGGCCAAGATCAGCAAGAAAAAACATGTTTAGTGTCCGTGTCGGTATAGACAGGCTCTCAGTGGTCCCAGGTTTTCCTTAACCTAACCAAAATAATGGCAGCAGCCGTGTTGACACTTAGGGTCTTCAAGGTATTTCACACCGACTTCTTCACATTCTCCTTCCCTTATATCACCTCAGCCTTTACGGACCCTGTTAATTTTGATTATTTTGTGTCACTTTTATACAAAAGGTATGATATGTGATATTTCATTTAAAAATATTGTGTTAATATTGTGAGAAGCTGGATTTTTGATTTTGAGGAGCGGGAAACTGTAATCATCAAAATGAAAACAAAAAAGGCTTGAAATATTTCACGTTATCTTCTTAAAAGCCTTGAAGTCAATTTGCTGATACCCACAGACACCGTGCTTTATTCGCACTGGTATATTTCACCGATTTTTGATGATGATGATGCTGCAGCTCTCCAAGACGTCCCTACCACATTCATCCTCAACATGTTTGTGGTCAGCAAAGCCAGGAATGAAGGTCCTCAGCAAACAAACAGGAAAAGCCACTGAGGGAACTGAGGGCCTCTGTGGTATTTCTGATGTTGCACATGCTGGTGCCTGCCTGTTGGGCCTCATATGTGCCTTGGAGCTATGCTACAAAGAAACTGAAATACACCGTTGAGGGTTTTCAGAAGATCTTCCTAGAGCTGGAGGATGTAAACCCAAAAAATGTCCTCAAAGGTCCATGAGCTCAAGGTGAGTTACATGCCTAACATCTGAAAAAATGGATTTTGCAAGTAACGTCAGCTTAATTTTGCCAATAAATTAATTTAATTTTTCAAGTACAATCAACTTAGTCTGGCAAGTACAGTTAACCTAATTTTGCAGGTAAAGTTAAATTGACTTTATTTGCAAAATTACATTATTAGCAAAATTACATTAACTTTACTTGAAGAATTAAGCTGACTTTACTTGGAAAATGTATTTTTTTGTGTATCAAAAATTAAGTAGTTCTTACAAAGACCAGTCTTGCTTGAACTACACAATAATTTGCAGCAAAAAAAATTGCCCTCATTTTTTAAAGTAGATATAGCAGGATATTTTTTTTTTTTTTTTTTTTTTTTTTTTATCAGTGCACAGCCACACACCCTTTTTGCCAGCTGGCATGAACAGTTAATCTGCTTTGCTTTGGCTCATGACCAAACTTCCCCCAAAATCATGAGCAAGTCTGTGAATCCATTTGGAAGTGATGTGCCTTTTTGTGATGGGCCACTCCCATTGGCATACTTCCTTTTAACCAGTTGGTATAAACACAAACTCACACCTTCACACACACACTTGAGCTCCATGCCAAATTTCAGCTTCATAGGGGAGCGAGAACTGTGGAGAGCAGGGTGGAGAAAGTTTTGTGGAGCAACCGACCGACCGACCGACCAACAGAGTGATGGAGCAGCTGGTTGCAGCTAAAAATCACATCCTTGACAGCGGTGACTCTACGCCATGATGTGGATTAAAACTTCTTGCTATTCTTGTGTCATATTCTTATGCCATCTTTCAGCTTGACAGAGCTGTTGTTTCCTCTCGTCATTATCCATGTAATTCGCTCCTCCTGTGTGCTTACATGTCTGCCGAAGACATGGAACAGTTATCTGTGACCTTTGCTTAACTCCTGTTTAAACAAGCAGCTTGACTAAGGGGCACAGCAGTAAGCGTGACGCTACTTCCACAAGCAGGGAAGGTTACATGCACTCCAGCTGCGACCTGCACGGTACAAACATAATCTTTTGGTTTTGCAAATACAAGCAGCTGCAATGGAGCGGTTGGCAGTTAAATGTCTTGATCAAAGTAGACGGTAGACGCTCAAAGAGGAGAGAAAGTTTTGTAGTTGTTCAGCATTTTTTTCAGCACCAGTCTGAATATTCCTGTCCCTCAGTTCACTTTTGTCATTACGTCACTGTACAGGCCGAGCAGTAGTGCAGACGTTTTCTATTTTATGCGGTTTAGTATTGACTTACTCTTTCTGTTCACAGAAAGAGTGCACTGGTTAAGTATATACATAAGTGAAAAGTTTGATTGGGCCAATTGAAAAGACACCAGTACGGACATGATTTGCTGGTAAACATCTGCTTTTAGTCCTTTTTCAATGAGTTCTTCAATTTAAAATTGCATTTAATTTAAAATTGGTAACGACACATCCATCCCTGCAGGTGAGCTCCACAGACCTGCAGAAGTTATGCCAAGGAGCACTGAAGTTGTTCTGGTGGCTCATGGTGGTCCAACACCTTACTGAGACGGTTTGCTTTATATCTGTCACCTTTCAGTCACTTTTACCTTGATAAAATCACCAGTTGCAGCAGATTAATCCTAAATACTTGGTCCAACATAACACAACCACTCATTTACATTTAGTGATGTTTTATAAGCTAGGTTTATCCTCTTTCTCTTGCTATACTGTAAGTTAGCCAATGATAACCAGGACAACCCATGGGCCAGTCATTCACGTTCATGGGCCAGGCGACAAAGCAGCAAGAAGTCACTTTCAAGCCACTTGACACTTTGCTGCATGGTGTGGGTGAGGCGCTGCAAAAAAGTTGAGCTGGCGTCAACTTTTTTTAGCGCTTCAGCACAGTGGGCGAGAGTCAGCCAATTAACTGCTGTTGAGAAGACAGGAAACACTAATTCTTGCTGTCAGCCAGTTTAGTTTCAGTTTCCCCACACTGATGACAGAGCGTGATGAAAACAGCTTGGCACAGGGCGGCAGCGACTGTTGGTGCACCACATAAGTTACATTTGTTTATGACAACCTGTTTATGAAACTTACATTTTACCTAATGTTGTTAGCAGTTGTATGGCATACACGTGCTGTTTACATGAACCCGTGTTGACGTTTATTGCATCAATCATCATTTGATGGGAATCTCAGTGACAGTGTAGCCCCCAGTGCTCGGCTGTTCTGTAACTTAGGCGCCTGTCGTGTGAACAAAGCATGAGGAAAAACATCAATCCTCTGAGTTTTTTTTTTTTTTTTTCCTGCCATTACAGTGATGTCCCTAGTAGGCCAATTTGTTCAGTCACTGTAAAAATATAGTACCAAAATGCATCATCCCTCCAACAAACTGCATTGCTTAAAGTGCATGGTTACTCTATGGCTTTGTATGCTCACAGCTGAATCTTTATGAATTTATAATAAAATGCTGATGCATCAATGAAAAAAATCTTATTTTATTATTCTGTAATATCTTGGTTGTATTTCCAGGTTTTAGGGTCACAGAATCACCCAAAAAAAAAAAAAAAATGTAATGCCTTGCACCACAAATCTCGATGAGGTCCAAGCATTTTCCCCTCTGCCCCACAGGAGGCTGACTGGTGAATGAGGACGGGTTTTGCCAAAAGGCACAAGATGCCTGTTCACCCAGAAACACTTCTCGGCATTTTCCACATTAAATGATGCAAACAAACAAACAAACAAACAAACAAAAACGTACAGTTCCATGAATTAGATGGTTTTTACATGGACCTTGGTGGACAGAAACTATCAGTGTGACTTACGTTCTTGGGGTCAAGATGAGTCAAATGTGGTTTTAAGGTTAACTGTCAGTCTCACTGGGACCAAGAGCACTGACTGACTGGGAAATTGCCAGGGTGTTGTCAATCATCTCAGCTTTATCCATTGGTGACAACTTTTTTAATCAGTTATTTTAAAAAACAGGGCTTTTTCAGCATATTTCATGTTAACAACTTCTATCAGCCTATTTTGAAGACTTCTTTAGAGAAGGCCTATAGGTTGGCATGTGTCTGTCTACCTGAAGTCTCCAAGGTGCAGCTGAACACAACCTTCAGTGAAACCTTATAAAGCTTTGGCTTCTTCAAAATTTTAGATTTCCAAAATCAATTTAAAAATGTCAGTCAAGCCAGCCCTGCTCACAGATTGATGATCATAAATAATGTCTTGGGATTGACACCATATGTTTAGGTGCTGTTGTATTTTCCACTTTTTACTGTTATAGGCTAAAATAGCACCCTGTGAAAGGTTGTATTGCAAGGAGGTTATGGTGCAGCTGTATTTTTTGTATCTACATTATTACATTGAGCTGTGGTAACATCCTCTGGAGTCAAAGATTTTGATATTGTTGTGTCCTCCGGTGTAACCCCAAGCACTCTGGTTTCTCTTGTGATTTCATTTCATAACCACTAAGGACAAATCAGAGCAGTGCTGTCTGGCTTCTCTGTTGTCTTTTTTTTTTTTTTTCAATATAAATGGATCAGAGGGATGACTTCAGTCCAGAGAGTGATTTGATGTGGTATGCCCTCTGGGATCATTAAAGTTTCATCATGTCTTACACAATATAAAATGTGGCACATCTCCCTTGTTATCTTGTGGTTTTGGGGAGAATGTGAGGGAAAACTTCAGTTTGTCTCCCCAGCATCCTGCTTCCCAAATCTGAGAAATTCACCCATTGAATATATATCGCTGTTCTCTGTTGCTGCATAAACTATGAATTGCTGCTTTAAGCTTAGGGAGTTTTTGGCCTGTTGGTGGCACTGTGGCGGCCATTACGTTTCATTTTGTGGTGGTCATCAATGTACAAAACACATCAGTCCCCAGAAGGGTCTGAGAAGTCTGGCCCTATCTTCGGCAAGTGTGATGCAAGTGCTAGTGTCCATCTGACGCAGTTGTCATTTTCTTTCAAGAGTGCATTATCAAGATAATAGTGTGCACCTACATAGGCGGGTGCCAATGCGGATACACTGTTACAGACACAGACGTCTGTTCCATAGATGCCTGCTTCACCTCAGGGACGTTTGGTCAGATCCGTTTCCTCTGCAGAAAAGCATTCCTTCTTACCCGGAAAATCCACCATTATAATAGCAATCCACCAAGGGAATGGAAGACGGCACTCTGATTGGTTTACGGCTTGTTGTGCCCAAAACACACCCATGATTAATTAAGAAAGCAAGTGCAACCCTTTTAAACCATGCGACTGGTGAAATTAGCCCCTTTTTCCTGCTGTTAAAACAGCGAAAGTGGACTTGAACACACTCTAAATGCACTTGCGCGATGCTCTTCAGACCAACCATGCGGTTAGATCGTTAACACTGAGTCCATTGAGCCTGTTGAGTCCAGCGCTCAGGGCCCTGTTACCTTGAGCAGTGATCAATATGCAATGTAAACTACACAGAGTGAACTTTTACTTCAGTCATGAAGGACAATTACAGTACACTTTAAAGGATGGTAAGTAGCTGGTAGTCCTTGGCTGACACAGTGGAAGCACTGAAGTGTCTGTCAGCTCCTCTGCTGCTGGGAAAATGGGTCTCAGTGCGTCCGTCCCCTGAGCTGTCTGAGTACCGCTGTTCCTCTGCAGCGCGGTGTTGTTTCCATGTGCAAGCCACTGAATCTGTTACCCTCCAAATACACTGGATGAAGCATGTAGTTGAATGATCTCTGTATACTCTGCTGTGTGTAAGGGATTGTGTACAGCAGACTGTAAAAGAAACCCTGACAGGATGATTCAAGATCCCTGCATGGAGCCTGAAGGGGCTCATTTTGGAATAATGACCCGCTCGCTGTATATTATCTAGCTTATTACACGGACCTTTGTATAGACATTAATCATCTGTTACAGGCTAAAGTAAAATGCAAGTTTTCTGCAAAAAAACGTTCAGCATGACTGTCTGCAGTAACAACAGAGCAATTGTTGCCAGTTAATTTGATTATAATTCAACAAAATCGACAAAATCGACTGCACTGCAGAGAGGTATCATTAGATATTAAAGAGCGGTCTGTCACTCAGAAACAAGAGTCGGTCGAGCTCTGCTCTGGCCTGGACTGAGAGATGCTTTCCATAGGAAAGTGAAATCTATTATTTAAAAATATTAGCCACAGGCAGGTTAGTCCTGTGTTCACAAGTCGGAGAGAACAAATGAGGGCTGGACTGCTTCAGGGTGTGCTGTTTCTTAAACATTTTATTAAAGGTTAATGAGCGCACATTTCTCATGCGCTGGCACCATGCCTGTCACCGTGCTCATGAAGAATGATATACAGCACACGGTTCACTATCCACAGCATGGCTGGCACTGTTATTTCACCCTGTAGTTAAGGCACTGTGAGGATTTCTGGAACTCTGTTCTGCAGCCAGGGAGTCTAACACTCGTCCTTTTCACTTGGCATCAACATCCATCTCTCAGTTGTCTTGATTTGATTGAAGTGGTTACATTTAAGCAGCCTTTTCACTGCACATGGCTACACATCCAGCAGTCAAAATACGCCCCCTAGTGTGAACTGTTCATAACTGCTGAGAAGGCTACGCTGTGCTCACTTTACTCACCGACCGCATTTCATCTGCTATCACAAGGGATGGGAGACTTACAGCAGTTGCAGAGACTAACGTTAACATTTTATCATTAGCTAGTGTCTAACTTGACAACTTTAATTAAAAACATTGAAAACTGATTTATACTTTTTTTCAGTGGTTATTCAATATGTAGCATGACCTTACACATTGTGAAAAGTCAGTTAATACTATATGCAATATGCTTTTTTGGCTTACTTATTCCATTCTCCACTGACCTCTTGCTAAAAACAACTTTGTTTCATCACCTCCTGTCAGGTATTGACCCATTTATGTTGAATATTTTCAGTGGAGTAGTATTTCAGTGGAGTATGTATGTGAATACCGTATTTCACCAATTAATCGCCCGGCCGCAAATAGCCACCTGGTTCTTATAAACGCCTGAGGTCTGCACCCATTTCGCGTATTAAACGCCCACCCGAATAACCGCTGGGGCGATTAAGGCTATTCACCTTATTTTTGCAGAAGTCAACAGTTAGCCACACAATAACTTCCGTTTTCTGTCAAAATAAGAGAGCTAGCTAACGTTAGAAAAAAGGGTGCACCGCAATCTTAAATCAACCGACTGTAAATCTGTTGGACAGTAACTGTCATCACAATAATGGCCTGCTGCAGGTCTGTGTAAAAATAAATAAAGGCCTGCAGCGAATAGCCGCCTGGTTCTTTTAAACGCCCGGGGTCCAAGTTGATTTTGCGTATTAAACGCCCGGGCGATTAATTGGGGAAATACGGTACTCTGGTGGTGCTCGGATCTGGCAACCGATATGCCATAGAAAAACAGTGCGTGCAGTGAGCAGGGGGCTTTAGGCCTAACCTTAAAAACATCCAGTGCAATAAGAAGTGTATGTCTTAATTCCATGGTATAAGTTATCCAAATTATTACAATTGTCAGCATTCTGGAAGTTTGACTAAAGCCCTTTGAGAAAGTGTTTGTCAGCAGAGTCAAACTGATTTAGGTTCTTGCTGGTGTAACCCGTGCCACATGCACCCTAGTTTGAACAAATGCTCTGGTTGGCTACCTAAAGACTGTCCCAGAGACAACAGCCAGCCAGCTACTTGCCAACATTTCTTTGGCTCCATTGCTGCAGGTAATGGATGTCTCTTCCCTAAAGACAGAGAGAGTCTTGTGCAGTGGAAGGAGAGGCTCTCACTGCTACCAACTTTGTACAATTTAACCATCCCAGCTGAAATTACTGCACTGGATCTCACATCTCTGGAAATGTCACTATTTCTTACAGTCTTTGTGTTTTTTTTTTTTTTTTTTAATTTGAGGAGAAACCTTGTCTGGCTTATTTCTCAAGAATCTTGACAATCTGTTCTTAAGTATTCACTCCAGTGATGTCAGGGATTGATTACCTTACCTTACTGTTCCCTTTGCTGGTGCCATTTGGCAATTTTACTGAGCTCACATGATCTTTGAGTCTTGCTGTCAGTGTTACATAGAGTTAACTCTGCAAAATGCCTCACTGTTGTCTGACTCTACTCTGACTTATTGTGGGCAAGCTCTAGTTGCATTATGCAATGCTAATTTAAAACAAAACAAAACAAAACAAAACTTGTAGGGAAGTGAAAAGGTTTCAGTCCATTTTGTACTTGCCAAGCTAAACCGATGTTCATGGCAGAAAATCACACCGGTAAACAGAAAGGAAGCATGCAGGCTGTACTGGCTGTTGACAGCAGACAACATGAAAAGTTCAGGCAAAAACAAACTTGTTGGCTGCATATTGACTGAATTTCTCTGGTCACTCAGCTCTGTTGGAAATGAACTGACTGTCTGATGATTTGCTCATCGTGTTTCTCTCAGCATGAATGCATAGCTGAGCTGCTGAGCACCTCCTCTGTTGCAGCTGAGCTAAATGTACCGCTCAAGGTCACCCAGCGATAGGTGTTTAGGAAGACCACTACATTTCTCAGAAATACATTTGCGGCCTGGAACCTTCCAGTTGGTCCAGGTTTAAATAGAAGAGATTAGCGAGTGTAAGACTGCAAAATGATGGAGTGAGTGGAGATGGCAGATGGTGTGTGGTCTGAGCAAATGACGTGGTTTGAGAGGGAAGTCTGACTATAATTGTCACAGCATTATTTTTTTTACAGTGTGAATCATATTTCTGCTTTGCAACCATTGTGTATTTGCTGCATCATTTCCTTTTTGGTAGGCAATGCAGCCGATTAGTGGTGCAAGAGACATCTGACATCAAAATATCATTTCATCATATCACTCACAAAATAAATTTGGCCACCTTTCAAGGTTATATGAGGCGAAAGCAGTTGGGTTGGGTTGTGGAGAGGTGGACCATTTATGGCATGCTGATTTAATCTCCCAGATGCATCAAAAGCCTCCAAAATGTAAACATCACTTATGAGATAAGATTAAACAAGCACTCTTTTCCTCTCTGTATTCTTCTCTCCCTTCCAAGTAATCAAAACGCCTGTGGATGAGTGGAGATTGGCGCGGTGGAGGCAAGATCCATCAGAGGCATCTGAATGCTGTTAACTCCGCCGAACCCGACCCCAGTTAATGGATTTATAACGAGTAGGAAAGGCGGAGATACACACTTCAGCCCGAGAGAGAGAGGAAAACACTAGGGCCGGAAAAATTTCCAAAAGGTCGCTGCTTGATCACAGCCTTGGAAAATACTGCTGCTGTTATTTTTCATCTTCTGAGAAGGAAATATCTGGTCTTAAGGCTGAAAAAAGAAAGGAGCGTGTGTGTGTGTGTGTGTTGGAATTACCAATGCCAACTCAAAGAGCTGTTTGATGTTCAGATGCTGTGATAAATTATTGATGTGGAGGCTGTTAAATAAGGCCAGAACTCATTTGATTACAAATCTCGTTAGGGTTTTACAAAACATGCTTTAATAACAAAATCCATCAACATAATCGCTATGTAAAGAACCTGAAAAGGGCCATTACACAAACCATATAGCCATGATATCGTTACTCCAGACTGAGGATTTACACTTATTCTTGTTGCTCTTATACATACTTTGGTAAAGGTTGAACGTACAAAATGTTGGCGCCACCTTCCTGAGAGTGCAGCAGCTCTGATCAGATGAGGCGCTCGGTCTTCTTGGGTATTTAAGGGCGTGTCTGTGTTGACTCTGTACATCTGATGAAGCACTAATGCTGCATATACACTGTGTGATTTCAGGCTGTTCCAGGCTAAAGATGACCAACATGGAAGAACCATGGTGATATCTTTGGTCATGGCTTCAAAGCGATGGTCCTGTGTCACACTGTGGCGTGTGGATCCGGACCCATATCTTAGTCTGAACCCGGCCCGACCTATCAGGTTCCAACAGGGTCGGGTATCCACACTCTGTTGCACTGTGATGTCCGTGTCCACAGGATCAGTCATTTTCACGCTTCCCATTCATTGTCTATGTAAGCCATGCAATGCAGTATTTTCATAATGTAGAAAATGTAGAAAATATAAGAAAGTTTCCAAAAGATTGGTTGCCATGGTTGCCAAGGTTGCCATGGCGGCACGCATAGACGCAGCGGCTACAGCTCTCCACTCTTGGTGCCGTATTATATGTTTTTGTATGTGTGAACGGTTGTGTTTTTAGCTTAAAACACCACCTTATGTTGGGCAATGTACGCGTACAGTCGTCAGCACCTTTTGAGCTTGGGATTGTGCTGCGAGGTACCAATTTCACCGGACTTTCATCGCTACCAGGACATTCCGGAGGACGCCGTTAGAACACCGGGGTCTCCGTGGATAGTTCTTCCCAGTGACAAGTCCAGGAGGAAACGTAAACAAGCAAAGGAAACAACAGTTATCAGGACCTTTTGAGCTTGGGATTGCGCTGTGGGATGCCAATTTCACCGGACTTTCATCGCTGCCAGGACATTCCGGAGGACGCCGAGGCTGCAGGGCCGGTGCGTTGACACGGCTGAAAGGACAGCCCTTTGGGCCGCCGCCTCCCAGCATTTTCCAGCGCCAGGTCCATGGCGAACACGGGATGACGAACTGTGCTTGCACATCCAACAAGTGTTTCTGTGACTGTTGCATTTTTTCTGATATCAGAGACATGGCTGCAGCCATCTATTACTGGACTTGGCTATTCAACTAGCAAGATGCACGATGCTTTCTATTCTCCCCTGCACCAAAAGGACTGAGCCCTAATTTCGTTGCATTATTATACATATATGATTGTGCAATGACAATAAAATCTATCTATCTATCTATCTAAAAGAGCCAGTGTTGGTCCAGTCTGGAATCCGGGAGAGGACAGCCCGCTGGTGATCGTCCAATCAGGTGCAACTAGGAGGTGTTTGCGTAGATGTCGGAGGGTGTAGATACCAGTAAAAATAGCCCATAAGATTCAGTGGGTGTGATCATAGCACAGTCTACATACATCAGACAAAATCGTACCCAAGTTTATGAGATCCATGTCCCATACAGGCTTACAAGTGTCACAGTCTGCTGGTGTCCAAAGGCTCAAAACGCCACATTCTCCTGGTTGTAAATCCACTTTGGGAGCAGCAGACATAGTGTGCACACTTCTCCTTCGTTGTGCTGTGATTGTGTAAGTGTATGTGTACATTTATTAAACACTTTTGTGGAGAGGAATTCTGAGCTTCACATATTTTTGGCTTTGCCATTTGTCTGAGCCTTTACCTGATTTCCCCATGCGGATCAGTGAAGCGTTATCTTACTGATTTTTTTTTTTAAAGGTGAACTTGTGAACCTCTGGAAACACATTCCTCTCTAAGTTTTGAAGTTTGGCATTTCTTTTTTTAACAACGCACGTCTCCCAAACCTCCTCCTCCGCATGCACTAAATAAAGGGATTTTTTTAGAAAGTGTTTTGCTATTCCCTTGGTTTAAGATAGTCAAGTCAATATCTGTAAACACTGAATGACTCCAGAGACCCGGGATCCACGACTCTGGCCTGTGATGCTTTTAAGATGTATTATCTGGAGTGAATGAAGTGAGGAAGATGGCAAAGGTAAGTGGGACACCACTTACAGCTGGTATTAAACTGATCTGTATCTGGCTGAGGAAAAAAAGCATGTTACACTGAGGTGGAAGAGCACAGAGCACATGTTGGGAAACTTACTGGATCTAAGAAAGTCAGGTAGAAACGCAGGCCCTTCCTGTGTGTTTGCACCGATTAGTATCCGTCCACAGGGCACAAACGTCATCACTGTGGGTACAGTCATCATCCTCATGGCCAGAAACTTCATCACCACAAATAGAACCATCATGGCCATGGATAGAAATATCACTGCAAGCAGAAATATCATCATCACAAGCAGAAATGTCATGTTCATGGGTAAAATATCATAACCTCGAGCACAAAGGTCATCACCACAAGAACAAATATTATGACCATGTTTAGAAACCATGGTCATGACCTTGAACGGAATTTTCATGCTTATGATGGATAGAAATCTCCTGAGCATAAGTAAAAGCATCATGATCATGCTATGAAATCTCATCACAAGTAGAAATGTCATAACTGTGAGTAGAGAGCATCATCGTCATGCCTCCTTCATAAGATAAAGGCAATCCTTTTTTTTTTTGTTTTGTTTTATTTTTTAATTCTTGATATAATTTATTCAGATCCCCATTAGCTTCCGGAGAGTGTTCGCTAATCTTCCTGGGGTCCACGCAAAAAAACAGAAATAATAAAAACAAGCAATAATTAAAATTCCATTGTATTAAGGACACAAATAGACAAAAACAAGCCAAATGTAAAGATCAGTAAATTAGTAAAATAACTCTACATATGAAACAAAAACCTCAAATGAAAACAAAAAAGTCAGATAATATCTATAATATCTATAATGAATTCATCATTTTTTAATTTAGTAACTTCTTAAAAGAAAATCTACTTTTAGTCTGTCTGTTATTCCCAGAGGAAGAAGCTCGACAGAGAACAGTTCTCATCATACAGCTAGCTCTTGGACTTGGCAATCCCAAATGAGCAGTGCTGACTTGACCAGCATTATGCCCATGACAAAAAACAGAAAATATTATTTTATCATAAAGGAATCTTGTTGTGTTATTCCAAATAACATTGTGCATGAATAACTGAAGAGAGTGTTTAATTTGGCCTCCACAGTTCGCAATTACAATCGCTTGTGCGTCTCGCACACAAGTGTGTGAACAAAGGAGAATATTCTATTCTATTTTAGTGTTTCTCTGCAGCACTTGAGCAGATAACTGGCCAGTACTCCAGGCTTCTGATGGAACAGGAGACCAAACAACATCAGTCATGACAGAGGAGCGTACTGGAACATATAGAGGGAGCATATGTTCCATCACTCAGCAGACATTTCGGCATGACTATTCATTGAAGATAAAGGAAAGAAAAACACTCCAGTCAAGTCACAAGGTAATATCTGTGTATTTACATAAAAATAAGTAACAATCCAAAAAAAAAAAAAAAAAAAAAAAAAAAAAATTGAGAAAACTTTGTTAAAGCACAAGAAAAAAAAGCCATTATGAGTTGGGGCACATGTGAGGCCGTCTGGCCTCACATTTCCACTTGGAACGAGTACAGGTCATGTGGCGCCAGATGAACTCTGAGGCTTGCTTGGCTCATAACCAATGAGCAGGTCGTGTTTGGGATACCTATGTGGGCCCAGGCCACTTAGTGCTTTAAAAACAGGCAGCAGATTCTTGAAGTTGGAGAAGAAACAACAGAATTGTTGTGATGCATTCAGATTTTTCATGCAAGGCAGAACTCCGCCTGCAGCATTTTGAATGATATTCAGCCATCCCCCAGCCAAAAAAGGTGCTTGGCGTTTACACTGTCTCACCCAGATGCAAGATGAAGGCATGTACGAGTTTTAAACTGTTTGACTGTGACAGAAAACATCTTACTTCGTAAATGTTCTTAAAATGATCAAAAGCTGCTATAATTATACTGTTGACATATGCAAGTTCTGACCTGGGTATGTCAACACTGCTTTTCTGAGGCAGAGGAATGTAGGTGGATCGAAAAAAAAAAAAGAAAAAAAAAAAAAGGTGCCTCTGAGCTCTAGCAGAGGAGGTTGCACTGCAAAATCACCTATCGCTGTTTGCTTTTGTTGATAAAGGACAAAGGTGCCACCCCATTGCTTACTTTGCTTTGTACAGTGCATGCATATAAAATGAGATCTGACGACAATGCAGACAACTCAAATACATATAAACACCAGGTCGAAATGCAAGGGTGTGATTGTTCATCATCCACATAGTATATCCCAGCGCAGACTGCCATTTTATTACAGGTATCAACGAGGTAGGCGAGAGCACCCACCGGGAATTTCTTATTAAAAATTTAGAGCACCACTGTATAATTTTAATCTCAACTGGGCTGCCTCAGTACATAAGGTCTAAAGCAAAAGAAAGAAAGAAAGAAAGAAAATCTCAGCTGGGAGAATCATACTCACACACACATGGAGCTGGGTGAGTTTAAATAATGGAAAAAGAGAGGAATCAGTTTTGATCACCGAGTACAAAAACATTTGTGGCAAATTTGGTGGCAATTTTTTTTTTCTGTTTTCTAAGAGGACGCCGCCCTCCTCGATCCTTCTACTCAATGAATAAAGTTTAGCTGTCTGACTCGATGTCACTTCATATAGAAAGACAGGAAAAGCTTTGGACGCTGCTCTTATTTCTGCCAGTGTGACACCTGACCATGTTTGACTGCCCTGGTCACTAAATCCATGACTGAAGAGGACATCAGGGAGACTGGGAGGACGCTGGTGTACAAAAACATCTTTCATCAGGGATACATGACACAGAGAACTCAGCTTTGAAAACGCATTTTTGAAAAACGTGCAGTGAAAAACAAAACCAAACCAAACAAAAAGACAAAGAACTTGACAGACAGAGAACCTTTAGTTAACCTCATTCACAACCGTCCACTTCATTTTTTTTCATCAGTGGCATCAGTGGAGTCCATGTTAACTGTGCTACCTCAGACTAGAGTCTCCTAAACACCATCTGTCCCCCAGTCTGCTCATTGAGCAGCTGACCCTGATGTCCTGATACTGAGAGTAACAGAGCCACCACTCCCCCAGAGCACACCGTGTCAGGGTCGCCTGGGTGTCACATGTCACTGATCAGGTCCAGCGTGACATTTTGCACATCTGTGAATGTTAGTGTGGTATCGCAGATAATCACTTGTTGTTGGCATATTTACATATTTATGTTTGTTACAGTTAAAACTAGCTGCAAAGATAAACATTATTCCTTGGGTGTTTATAAGTTTAGTTGACAGCCATGTATATTATGTTGCAGTACCTGTTACCCCTTTTCCACCAGGGCTGGTTCGGAGCCGGTGCCTGACTTAGCACCAGTTTTTTGGTTTTCCACCGCCCAAGCAGGGGCCAAACTGGTGCCAAACTGGTGCTAGGCAAGCACCGACTCCGAGCAGGGGCTAAACAGGAGCCAGAGAAAGAACCGATGACGCGGCCCACTACGTCATTGGTGGGCGGACTTACAGACTCAAACGGGAGCAGCGATCGCTATAAACGTAAAGCTAAACATACTCACCGTTTGTTCCGACCACGAATACGACGGGCAGCCGGCAATAATTGCGTTTTTCGCCTCTGGACCGCAATGTAGGCTTGTAAACACACGAGCAGTATTTGCATCACTACGGTGGGTCGTCCATGTTTATTATTGTGATTCCAAGCGAGCGTCTCGCACACCCACGTGATCACGTTTTACGATGACGTCATGACGGGGCTCTGACTTGGCTCCACTTGGCTGTTGGCCGGTGGAAAAGCAAACCGGTTCTTTGTTGGCACCAGCTAAACACCGGCTCTAGCACCAGCACTGAACTAGCACCAGGTGTTTTTTGGTGGAAAAGGGGCATGAGAGTCCAGCAGAGGGCAGACTGAGACTGTTATTGATGCTAAGGTCAATGTTAAGCATGCAGAAGAAGTCAGACTAGCTAGGCCCGAGTTGTTGATGTACGTTTACGCTGCAAGTCGGTTCACTAAAGACCATTCAAACTAAGTCTAACTTGTGGACAGTGGATTATTTCTGAAGATGCAACAGTTAACTTGTTAGCTAATCATTAGATCACTAGCTTCTTAGCATTAGCAAATTGCTAGCTCGTTAGCTAATGTTAGCTAAAACACTTGGTGAAGGTTCTTCTTTTCGTTTCTTCACAGCGATGTTATACGACAGTCTCCCATTTCTTGACACAGGTCTTTGCCTGTGTGTTGAACTCTGCAAGGTCTGTCTGGCTGCAGGGGTTGGGTAGTCGAGGGCAGATGAGGCTGTGCTCCATGGTGTGGTCTGCTTCTCCACAGTCACAGGTGCTTGGTCCAGTCTTGTAGCCCCATTTGTTCAGAGCAACCTTGGATCGTCCTGTTCTTGTTCTCAGACGGATCAGAGTTTTCCACAGGGTCCATGGTGCGTCTGAGCCAGGAGGGAGTTCTTCAGCAGGTGGAATTTGCATGTCAACTGGTGGTTGTTCCTTTTGGAGCTTTTCCAACCAGAGCTGATGGCTGGTTTCTTCCTGGGATGTTGTTAGGGGTTGGACATGGCTGAGAAAGCTTCTTCTTGACTTAAGGCGGTGAAGGTGAGGCTAAGTTTAGGATTAGGTTACGATTAGGGTCAAGGGTAGGCTAAAGGTTCTGAAACATTGCCAGCAATGTTAGTTAACATTAGCAAACATGCTAAAAACAAGCTGGAGTTTTGCACAGACGTGGATTTGGACTCTCACAGGAACGTCTGTGTGTTTGAGCCGTCCACCACCACACCTGCATCTTTAGGTAGACTCTGTCGCTCCCTTCATATGTTTACAGCTATCAACATTACTTAAATTCAACTTCAAGTCTGTGAAGCCATCACTTCTAGTTAAAAGGGGAATCAGTGGTTAAAAATCTTGCAGGTGCAATACAGGTGAAACCTGCAGTCAGCTCCGGTTCCCTGAACCAGGCGCAGGTTGTTGCTTATTTCAGGTTATAGCCACAGAACATTATTTTAACTTCAGCAGTTTTTCTGAGCCAGTGACTAACTCCTCTCTGTTACACTCATTTCTTTGTCTCTCATAGCTTTTGCTTT
Source organism: Myripristis murdjan (assembly GCF_902150065.1). NCBI lineage: Eukaryota > Metazoa > Chordata > Actinopteri > Holocentriformes > Holocentridae > Myripristis > Myripristis murdjan. Next base: position 2,221,820 of record NC_043992.1, on the reverse strand, counting down.
GTTTCTCATTGTTTCTCTCTCTCGCACTCTCTCTTTATCTTTCTGTGTATGATGACTTCATCATTTCTGTCTTTTGTCATTTTTTTTTTTTTTTTAAATTGAAAAATGGCATCTGAGTCATTTCCAGCAACTTAAGGGCTGGCTGGAGGCAGGGAAAACCTTGGCAGATGAGTTGGCAACACAAAAAGTTACATTTTTTCATATGTCTCTATTTTCACATGTGCCTAAATTTATAAGAAAACATTTCTATACTCACTTCAAAAGGATGCGCATGTCCCAGTAAAGGTAAGTATATCATCTTAGTTTTGACTTTTAGCCCTCGAGGAAGAGGGACCAGGATGGGAACATCATACCCCAACACTTTAGGAAGAATTGATCTGGTCCACTAATTATAATAAAGTTAAACTGTTATTCACAAAGATTAATGCTGTTTGCAGTTAAACCTCCCGGCACTAGGGAGCGCCCTAAAGTCGAGGAGTTGCAGACAAATGAAAATTCTCAAGAGGTCCCAAGTCTTGGGACGCATATTGGATGGATGCATAAGATAAAGGTCACATGGACAGGACAGTCAGCCAAACAGTGATAGTCCTACTAGTCCAGTCAGTCAGATAGTCAGTCCTATTCCAGTCAGTCTGTCCTAGTCAAGCCAGTCGGTCCTGGTCTAGTCAGTCAGACGGTCGGTTAGCCAGTTGCAAGACAGTGAGTTCTAATGTCAGTAATGAGTCCTGCAGTCCGTGAGACAGACACTCAGCCACTCTTTGAGACCGACAGGTAATATGGCATGAACACATGAAAGTAGAACAGCTTTTTTCCTGGTAACTGATGTAACATTTTTGTCAACATGGATGCGCTGCACCATCATGTCTTCCTGGGCACAGATGACAAAGTCACACCATTTTAAGCCAGTGATCAGAAGTTGACCCTGCACTTGCCAGTAGTAAGCGTAGCTTTCACGTAGAGATGTGTTTCTGTATTGCATTTTCACATAACTGCAGTCAACGTAGCTCTTAACATTGGGGCACTTTATTTCGACCAGTCCAAATGGTGGCTGTGCAGCTGGATCAAAAATCAAACCATCGGGCGAGGCACCAAGCCAAGGTGCATCTTGGTGAATGACCAGGCCACATGGGGTGTAGTTCACACATTTGAGCTTGCAGTACTCCAAAGCTACCTCTGCCTCCATGTCTGCACCTCTTTTCATATCCACAGTCTGCCTGGTTCCTTTCAGGAGTCTTGCAGCAAGAGACTCTGAAGAGCTTGCTCCCCTGACGTGGCATACCTCTCTAAAGCGAGAGGAGGTGATCCTTGGCCGACGGAGCCGATGCCAATCCGGGTTTGCTGCCTGGTCCCTTGTTGCTGCCTCTATTTTGAAGGCCATGTCTTGTGTGACCTACAGCAAATTTAAAAAATGCCTCATCACGATTACCTAACCAAATTCATCATGGTTGTCAATAAATCGTACCACTTGTATGTTTATGATAATTAAGACTTTAAACAATAATAATGGCACTCAGAGTTAATGGTCATCCCCACCTTCAAGCTTTCCAGGTGAAAGTACTCCTCCTCAGTGCTGACATGCACACATTCTGTTGGGGCAAGCCTGTAGTCCACTAGGGGCAGGAGTGGGTTGGGTGGAGGATTCTGGTGGATTTGGAGCGACCTTGATGGAGGGATGGGCTGCTGATAAGACAGCACACTGCCCTTCTGCACCAATCCAAATGCGGTTTCAACGAGGGTCTTCTCCTCACTGATTCCCATACTGGCGATAATCGGTTTCTCACTGTCCTCAAAGTCTTTGTACATGTCACTCAGCTGCAGCAAAGACAGATCCAGTGGGTGCCCAACCACGCCCTTGTAGAGTGTACTTCTGTGAAAGACATGAATGGTGACAGTCATGCAGAGTGGCATGTGCATGCATACAAGAAACGTGACCAAACAACAAATAATGTAGGTCTTTGACTTCCATTCTAAGTGTTTTGGCTGCTGGTATGCACAGAGAAAGATGCAGGCAGTTATTTTTCCTCTTTAGGGCCTCTCCACACTCCAGTCTATATGTGTCTGTGTCTGGATACGGATATGTATCATTCCTGCCCATCTGTAGTTTTTGTCATAGACATCCCTATGATGATCTCTAGGACAAAAACTACAGATGCCATGGCAGCCATGATACATATATGTATCCAGACACAGACACAGACACATACTGACTGGAGTATGGCGAGGCCCTTATACACATAAGAGTTAAGCCTAGTGGGCTACCATACCTGATGCCACCTCTGGCATGGTCCAGCCGTTGCTTGGTGACAACAATGTTGTTTATTGGTCCGGGTTTGATTCCCTGAAACAGATAAACATGCAAACTTAATAATTCAAGACAAAAAATATGTGTATGTGTGGGGGGAGAGAGAGGGGGCAGTTGTCATAAATATCACATGTATTACTTCCACTAGACTTCCACTCTACTGTTTGCACCTCCTTAAAAATAGTAACTCAACACTTACCGCAGTTCTGGGCTCGTGCCATTTCTAATCTGTCTCAGTGCAGGCGTAGTGTGCTGTTTGGAGTAGCAAAGCGACGATGTGGTTACACACTACAGTGCCAGCTACGCAGGAGCAGTGGTTTGCCACCAGGATAACCGGGTCTGAATCCCGAAGCACTATCTGTATTAAAACATATGGGAAGAATGGTTTAGAAACTTGACACTGATTTGAGCATGTCTCTGGTCTGGACTACTGCTCAAGCAGAATAAGTTCAATCAAACAGATGTGGTCATGTCGTGTCACAGATAATGTTTATATGAGGACCAATAAATCGGTAGCTGGCAATAATCTGACAATACAAAAAACCTGATTTTGGTGTTTACATGCACAGAGAAAATTATTATTAGTAGTAATATTGTATTTGGTTAATAATAATGGATAACAGGTAATGCCATTTACATGAGGACTTGAATAATCTGGTTACTCCAGAAAACCAGCTATAATCAATTTATTGGTGCACATGTAACCATAGCCACTGATGTCATATCATAAAACAGTCTAGTTAGGTTGCTGGGGCAAGTTTTAGAAATATAATGTAGACCTGATTATTACAGATTGGTGGCATCCAAGAATGATGGCATGAAGAACTTGTTATTGACTTTAGGAGGAACTGTGGAAAATTAGAATTAAGTACTATCCATGGTGACAATGTTGAAATTGTTGATACATATAAATACTTAGGAACTGTGTTTGACTCTAAACTGAGATTTGATATTAATACAGAGAGCATTGTGAGGCGAAGCCAACAGAGGGTTCACCTGTTAAGGAGGCTAAACTCCTTCAATGTTTGTAAGGGAATTTTATGTATTTTTTATCAGTCCTTTATTGAAAGTATCTTAACGTTCTCTTTTATTTGCTGGTTTGGGGGCCTCTCTGTCAAGGACAAGAATATCTACAATATTGTGAAGATTTGCTCCAAGATAATTGGCACTCGCCAAAGAGACTTGTGTTCCTTGTGGGAGAGGCAGGTGGTCAAAAAAGCAAGAGGAATAGTTTCCCTACCTGACCATATCCTGTCCTCCGACTTCATCTTAATGCCATCAGGCCGTCGGTTTGCGGCGCCACTTGTGAAGACAAATCGTCTGTCAAAATCTCTCATTCCTAGTGCCATCAGGCTGCTGAACCTAGATGGCAGAATGTGGAATGAATAAAAAACGTAGGCTACTCCATTTTTCTTGGAGCTTGTGTTGGACTGCACCAAGCTCACAGTGCTGTGCACTGTGTATTGAAGGGCCTGTCAAGGCTACACTACTGTATTATTATTATTGTATTTATTATCATGTATTATTTATTTATTTATTTTCATATTTTATGGTGCATTGACTATTGCCTGTTGTGTATCTGTGCCACACACTGACTGTCCCTGCTTGGTATGGGTCTGTTTTTGTCTGTTTCTCTTTTCTTGTTTTGTATGCATAATCTGGGTACACCGCTAAATTGAATTGCCCCTAGGGGATAAATAAAGTTGTCTGATTCTGATTCTGAGTTGTCTGATTCTGAATACCATCCAGGAAGGAAGCATTCACAGTCAAATCTAACATACCCCACTAACCTTACTAAAAACACTGTCTGTAACACTTTGTAGATTTAACCAAGTCTCTCAGGATATGATAGTGGTCTTTTTTAGTAAGGGGGAGCCACTCATGATCACACATTTGCCTTTTACCCTGAGAGACCTAGGGAAACTGTCTCTGAACTGGAACAGTTTGAGACGAACAGAAGACCCAACCCATCCCTAACGTTACTGTTACTATTTGGACAAGAAATACACAAACGATACAGTCTCATACATACCTTCATAGTCAAAAATGTAGGAGGACGCGTACAACTTAAATCCCTTGTCCATTTTGGTGGCTGGAGTTGTGGACGTCGGCCTGCTAATGCGATGGACATATGACATGGTTAATTCCTGCAAGCATCTCGTATAAAAAAGTGGCTTGGCCATGATGAGATAGGGTTAGATATCTATCTATCTATCTGTCTATCTATCTATCTATCTATCTATCGTATCTAGTCGGTCTGTTTGGTCGGTTGTTTTTACCGCGCAGTCGAGCTGGTCAGGAAAAGCGGAAGTGAGGTACACTGTTTTCCGGTTTGGTCACGTAACCGTTGGCATAGAGTGTATTGTGACAGCTTAAATAAATAATCTTGCAATTTACACACTAAAAACTGCTGGGTTAAAAAATAACCCAACTTTAACCCAACCTCTGGGTCAAAAAGGGTCCAACTACTTGCTGTGTTATTTTGACTCAAGAAACTGGGTTATGCATTTTGACCCATAATCTGGGTTAAATAAATAACCCAATTTTTCTTTGATCATGACCCAGGATTGTAGTCAATATAACCCAACTTATAGGTCATATTCATTTAGCCCACTCAACCCAAAAGTTGAGTGGGCTAAAACTTTCACACAGTATTCTTACTAATTAAGCACTTCCACGTTTATATGATTTTACTGCACGTTTCCACACAGTGTTACAGATGCTAACACACATAACGCTATTCAATTCTGAATAGACAATCACACACAAGTACAGTGTCACCAGCTGATTCAACTGTTCGCTCAGAGGTGGAGCCAAGCCCTGACAACAACCTAAGCCCGAAGACACACATCACTCACGGTTTTACACTGATAAATTATCAAGTTGTAAATTATTCAATAAATAGACAATAAATAGTCTGTATAAAATGTGCAAATATGCAATGTGCAAATATTCTGTTCAAACCAATAATAAAGTGCAAATATTGCGACTAAAGTGCCAAGTGCCATTATTAAAGTGCATAGTTATGTTGTCTGTTTAAAGTGCATTTTCTACCAACCATGTTGTGCAATATTTACAAGCAAAGCTATCAGTCACTAGTAATGAAATGCTCTTCGTTACACAAACTGTTCAGAAAGTATTCAATCAATCAATCAATAAGCAATCAATCAATCAAACCCAAGTCTCTGACCCAACAATGGGTTACTCTCAGAAAAAATAACCCAGAAATATTACCCAACTGGAAAAACCCACAAATTGGGTCAAAATAAAATCCTTATAACCCAAGAAATGGTTATGGCTCTGGGAAAATAACCCAGAAATGTAACCCAACACAAGTAACCCAGGAACTGGGTTAAAGAAATAACCCAAGTGTTTTTAGAGTGTAAAAATGTTAAATATAGGTACCTGACTATAGAATCTGTTGGCCATGTTCATAATGTATATGCAGTTTTTGTTGTATTAAAATACATTAGTGTGCCTGTCTTTTACATTGTTATTCTTATTTATATTACTTTAGATCACCATCTTCACAGATTAAGAAACCCGCTGAGTTCTGTCACTGTCCCTGCATCAGTGGAAGTGGAGGATTTGACTGTGAGTCCTAGATGTCCAGACATGACTGATATGAGTTTCTGAAATTGTCCTTCCTGCAGCTTGTCTGCTTCTGATTCCTCCAGAGATACAAATCTGCTCCTGCGCTCCAAACCAAGACTCCTCCATTATTCCAGGAAAGCAGACTGTTTTGGTGACTATCAGCGGGATGTTTTTACTTCCTTCTACTTTTTACATCCCAGCGGAAGGTGACATGAGGCCAAGCACAGTAATGGCTTACAGTTATCCTTTTGTCCTGTGTTGTACAGATACTGGCCAAAGAGTAAACATAGTTTTCTTTTCAGGTCCATGCAGTCTGTGCCCGCCTGCTGTGTGCTGCCCACCTGGGACTCTGGGGATTAGTGACTTGATTGGGTGCAGATACTGGCCAGCAACCAGCAGCTGCCAGATGTTTGCATCATTTCAGCAGATGAAGATGGCCAGCCCAGCTTCATCCCAACAAGCATTTCTCAAAATGCTTGAACTCCGCGCCCTTTGCACAGGACAGGTAAGAACTGTCTTTTCATTCACAATTTTTTTGAATTCCAAATTTCAAAATCTTTAATTTCTTACAAAAATTATACAGTAGTATTTTAGATGATACCTTCCACAGAGTCTTTCAAGCATTTGCCTTCTGCAATTTTAAGATGATCTGTGCCTGGTGGAGCCCTTTAAATACCCAGCATGCACACCAGACAGGCAGCACAGCAGTCACAAAACAATATTTGGTTTGCAATCACACATAATTGCACAATTCTAATGGATAATTACAGTAATTTTAATTCGTAACACATGTAAAGTAACATAATATATGAAAATGCATTAATATTCAACATTCCCCTTAAGTAGATACTTTTAACCCAATCATATTACAGAGTGTTTTTGAAGCTGGTTTTAATATTACAGTTCCATGACAACAATCCATTACATTGCTCACAAACGTTTTGTCTCCCCTCCATGGCCCTAATCAGTGCCCATCAGCTTTAAGAAGGTTATTTATCTTATTTGTACATTAGATTACACTTTTTCACTACTTGTACAAGTTAATGTTAAATAGCAGCATTCATTTCCATAGGTGACATGAAGGCCATTAATCACATTTATGAAGAACTGACGGCATGAACAAATTGTCACATTAAGTTGAGAAGACAGCAGAATGTTTATGAATGTGGGATTATATTATCAAACAAATGACTCTAATTTGACAGGACATATGAACCCCCTCGTTTTGATAGACTGTTCACTGCACAAGATGCCAAAGTGCCTGCCTTTGTTGAGCAAATCAGAAGCCAGATGATGCGTGTGAGGATTTATTCAACCCTCTAACCCTTCTTGATTTTTTTTCTGTGTCCCAGGGCCACATGGAACAGATTGTATGTACTTTCAGCGACTGGTCATGATGTGTGTGGCCCGGCAACATTTACAGCAGGCGGAGACTCATCACAGAAGGGCCAAGGTGGATGAGGAGGGCCTGCAAATTGCTGTGTGCAGACATGGAATTTTGCTGCAAGGCTTAAATCACAATCGTGGTGAAATAAATGCCTACCCGGTGTTTCTGCAGAAGGAGCTGGCTCAAGCTGCCAATACAACATTCTTTTATAAGAACTTTTCTTGCAGGTGGTTATAACCATTGCTTTATGCAATAGTTATAACAAATCATAATTGTATTAATCTGTGTTTTTAGGCTACAGACAGGCTTGGCACAACAGCACAATAAGCTAGAAATCACACACTTGAGATAATATGGCCTTGGAAAGTTGACAGAGGATGGTGGAGGAAATACTGCTGGTGAGGATGTGGAGCAGGTCAATAGCTTTCTCTTAAGGGCAGCTCTGACTACAAAATACATGACCAAGTCAAGTAGGTTTAAAAAAAAAATAAAAACACACGGTACCACATTATAAAATTGATTTGAATCTGAATTTGCATAATTTCGGTTTTGTTTATTCAGGCAGAGTGGATATTATAGCTGTGCTTGCTGTGGGATGGAACCATAGGAAGGTGGAGAGTCTCCACAAGACACTGGCACAGAGATTTATCAAAATCAAATAGAATGCATATAGTATGTAACCTGTGTCATGGCATGGTTACTGCTTGTAGGTTTGAATACCAGCATTAGACGTGGTCCTCTCAACAAACTGGTAAAATACTTGACCACTTGCAGCCTTGTGTGCATGTTTGAAATAAAATCTAACCTATTTGTGGCCAAAACCTATCAATAGGACAACAACTACAACACACTTTCAATACATCTGCTTTGCTTCTGGGTTTAATTAAACATTTTTCATTGAATCTTGTAGTATCAAAAAAGAACTTTGGGTATAGCTAAAAAAATACATTTGTTTCATGAGGCTCATTGTCTGGGGGGGGGGGGGGGGGGGGGGGGGGGGGGGGGGGGGGGGTAATTTTGTCTAGAGCGCCAACACAGGTAAAGCCGGCACTGCATGCACCTCTCTTGCTGTGTGTGTGGTGTGTGTGTGTGTGTGTGTGTGTGTGTGTGTGTGTGTGTGTGTGAGAGAGAGAGAGAGAGAGAGAGAGAGAGAGAGAGAATTTTACTATTTTAATTCGTGCCTGGCCAGTGGTATAATGTGTGTAATAAAGTAAAACACATACATAGAGAACAACATAAAGCTAAACTCGAAAAGCTTTGGGATTTTTATAGTATATTTTCTCTATTGCACTGTGTTATATTTGAATCATCAATTTAATTTGTAATTTTGCGAAGCGTTTCACAATAAAATTGGCTGCTGAGTCTCTCCAGACTTTGTTGAGCCCATAGCGCAGCCTGTAGTCCTGAGAAGGGGAGATAGACCTCGTGGGGATCTGCACTCTACTGAAGGCACTCGTCTAGTTTGGATTTTGTCACATCTGTTCTCTTTTCTGAAACAGTGATGAGCCTTGGCTTGAAGAAGCGACTCTCTGCTCAGGCATGCTGGTCAGGTGTGTGGAAGAGGAGCAGCACTGTCATTATCTGAGAAAGGCTTTGGACAAACTCCACGACCTCCTTTGTCAGACCAAAGAGGACCACAGTATGTTCTAGAAATACTTTATTTGTAAAAGGAGGGTGCATTCCCAGTTGCTGATATTTTTCTAAAACCCATTTGTCCAATAATATCAAAGACTAAATTTATTCCACTGAACAGAAGGATATTATAGTGTTCATTAAAGACTGTATTTTTTTTTCTCAAATCTAAAAACCTTTCAGTGAGTTCAATGCACTTCACTACCAAAAATTATTTTACTATGTAAGCTGCTTGATAATCAGGCTATTCTGTCACTGATCAAACTGCAGTTAAAGTTAAGTAATATGTATATTTTTGTCAGTTCAGCTCCCCCTTCCCAATCATCTACAGTAAAGTAAACTTCAGGTAACATACACACCAGTATAAAGTGAAGTACAATAATAGTAACATGAAGTAATAATTAGTGGGGTGAACTCTAACTCTCACTAACATAAGAAGCAAAATTGTAACATCAATACAATTTTGACAATGTAGAAAATGTGGACCTTTTGATTTTTAATTTTGGCAAGCTACCATTTTCATGGCCAAGAATAAAATTTTACCCTAAAAATTTAATTTGTGAATTTGTATTTAAAATGAATGGTTGAACAGTGTAACATAAGGCATTACCTGAATGTGTAAACCTCAAATTATGGATATATGCTAAATAATGTTCAGTATATTTCATAATTTTTCACAGATGTACTGAAATCACAACATAATTGTTGTCTGAGTGTAGACATTTCATCATCGTTTGTTCACTCAGGCTAAAGACTTTGGAAACTCTCTTGTTAAACAAAGCATAATGACTATCAAAGATGTATTCCTGTTGGACAATTACATGGTTCCACAGAGGTATTTTTATCATGGTTTCTTCAGTAATTTCTAATGTTTTTTAAAGAAAACATAAACTCCCTGATTGTTTCCCCTTGGTATGTTCTTGTCGGGAAAACTGGTTGACCCTCGATGAATGGGATTCTGAAAAGAATTAAGACATGGTAGGAATTTGTAGGTTCAACAGACGTCTTCAAAACGTTGCCATGAGGGTCGTGGTTAAAGAAACTATCCAAAATGAATTCAAAATTAAACCATTCAAAACTATTCAAAATGAAGTAGAGTAGTAGTACCTTCCTCACGGCTGTAACAGTAGCACGACATGAAAGGACAGTGAGTCAGTATCAAGCAGTGGACCTATCCTCACTGTATGATTGTACCAACAGTTCCTTGTTATATTTTTCTTCCAAAATAGACTATTCTTGGGTTCTTGCTATACATAAGAGTGATGCATTTTATGTGCCTCTGTAGATTTCTTACCCAATCCTTCTCAAACAGCAGTGAGGCAGGCCCTGTTCCCTCAGCTGAGAGAAGGGTGGAATGAAACTGTTTTGAATCAAATAGTTTTGCTTCATATGGTGATAAAAGAACTGATAAACCCACACATATCACTAATGCCTGCGTTCCTCCTTATTTGTCTTCTTTTCCGTGTGGAAATGAGGGTGGAAGACACAGGAGGAGTCAGGGTGAAGGGGGAGAGAACAGGATGGATCTGGGAGGAAGTGGACACAAGAGGAGCAAAGATGGACATGGGAGGGGTCGGGGAGGAGGACACAGGGGGAGTCAGAGCGGTGGAGATGGGGAAGTCAGAGAGGAGGACACGGAAGGGGTCAGGGAGGAAAAGACGGGGAGTCAGGGTGGTGGACACAAGGCGAGTCAGGGAGGACAACACAGGGGGAGACAGGGTAGTAGACACAGGGAGAGTCAGGGAGGACAACACAGGGAGTCAGGGAGGAGGACACAGGGGAGTCAGGGTGGTGGACACAGGGGAGTCAGGGAGGAGGACACAGGGGAGTCAGGGTGGTGGACACAGGGGAGTCAGGTTGGTGGACATGGGGGAGTCAGGTTGGTGGACACAGTGGGGGTCAGGGTGGTGGACACAGTGGGGGTCAGGGTGGTGGACACAGGAGTGACAGACATGGTGATGTCAGTGTTGGACCCCGGGAGGAGCAGAGGTGTGGGTCTGGGTCTGATGCTGGGTCAGCTGGGATGCTGGAGGGGAAGTCATGGAATGGTGGCGTCCCTGTGTGGCTGAAGGATCCCCAGTGTGTGTTTGGACGGCAAAAGGGGGACCTGCACAATATTCGTCAGGTCGTCATACTGTTATGGCTGAGTGGTGTATATTATAGTAATATATTGCAAAAAGAGATTATATTGCATAACTGGTTGATCTGAGTAATGAAAAACTTAAAAATTTAATTACACATCTTGATTTATTTTTTTTTATTATTGAAACATTAAAGATTTTTTGGGTTGTTATAATCTTAATATGTGTCACAGCAAAACCTGACTCTCAGTAGGTCTATTTGCAGATCTCTTTTAAACATGCAATTTAATAATCCCAAACTTACAAAGGAATCTTTTCAGTGTGGAGCTATCAGTGAAAGATGCCAACAAAGATCTGTTTAAGAAATTAATAGTGTGATATTACATTGTTACCCTTAACTGTTTTTAGTGGTACTATTTTCTACCATAGTCCCACAGAAAAGTCTTTTCATTAATGTCTGAAAATTATTTTATCATTATATTATATAATATAATAGTGACATTGTTTCTTGAGAGAGATGTTGCTCTTCAGTTTCTAAATAAAAAATATTTAAGATAAAAAGATAAAGATAAAAATTAAGATAAAAATCTTCAGTAGATAATTAGGTCTACATTTCCATCTTAAGCCATGTTGTTCAGATATTAAAAAAGCTTTTTTTTTTTTTTTTTTTTTTTTTACTTTTAATAAAAGTAACTTTGCTTTGCCATATGCAAATGTATGTTGTTAGTAAAGCATAATGTCTTTCTTTCTTTTTAAATTCACTCACATCTCTTAAGGATTTTACTAATAAGCAGTCATTCAAAGGACTCGTGAAAATATTGGATGAACATTTGTGTACATTACTGTTAAGAAGACTTTAATAAATCGTTTTTATTGTGCCGAGAGCTTCCTTAGCATCGTCTGTGTCTGTTTGCCAGACCGTTTGGACAGAAACACTCAGCTGAAAAACCATTAGCAGTTCTCCTGGCAAGGAGCAGGACTGGATGGCGCTCTGAAAGCTCCACTTGTGGAGCTGGAACAAAATGAAAAAAAAAAAAAAAGACAGACAGATAAGCTATGCATCGAGACACAGAGTGAAGTAACTATAAACAGTCTCTTACTAGCAATGTCAAGTGGCCAAAAATTCACGCTTGAAAGCTATTTGCATTGAGCAAGAGACGAGACAAAAACAACATGCTGCTATCTGACGCTGCCACTGCTACAAACTATCACAGAGCAAGATACCAGAGACCATCAGATATGAGGAGGGCAAAACCTCAGAGTTCAAACTCTAAAATGAAAATGTTAGTTTTCAAGTTCTTGCTTCTGACTGTGCATTTGGATGTTGCTTGAATTAATCCTGCATGCTCTTACAAACTTTCCATCTGCATCTCCTTAATTGTTTAACAGCTCTGGATCAATGCAGTTCAGTGGCAGAGCTCATCTATGTTCATCATCAGCTACACTGGTTTCTAGTTATTTATATAGGATAGTGTATTTACTTCTTATGCTGTCCCAAGTCTTTTCTATTATACTGTCTAATCTTTTGTTATGTTAGTCATGGGTGGACAAGGCTGCATTTTATTATACAGTCCATTGTGTAAGTGTGACTTTGCACATCTAAAAAAAAAAACGATTAATGATCTTTTCTTGTTTGAGAATGAGCTGATGAGGATTTCTCTGCTATCGTTAGGTGTCTGCGGTTATTTTTCAGCCATTATTTCGCTTAGTCCCCTCTCTGCTCTTTCCTTTTGTTCTCAGCACTTTTGAAAAACAAGGGCTGTCTTTTATGTTCAAACATGGCTGTCATAGTGATAAATTATCTCTCCACCTCACTGGGGTCAGGAGTGTGCTCACCATTCCACATGGAATAATCAAGACAGTGTGTGCTGAGGTCCCTTCCTAACCTATTAACATGGATTATGTTATGATTTTGTTGATTTAAAGTAAAATACACTGCATTAAAAAAAGAGACATAAGCTATGCATCGAGACACACTTTCTTACTAGCAATGTCAAAAAGCTTGAAAGCTATTTGAGACGAGACAACAAAATGCTGCACACACAAAAAAAATGCTTTCACACCCAAATCCATTATTACTTCTCAGCCTCATCTTTAATATGAGGAAACAGTACCAACAAGTCTGCCCTCCCATTTGAAACTGCACCATCTGCCTTTAAAGTCATGTTTTTAGCAAACTAATATGAAATATCCATACGTTGCAGCACTGCTTTGACTGAACTGTAGTTACAGAAATATAGCTTACCACGCTGCATAAAATGCAGTGATCTGTACTTCACAACTAAACTGAGAATACAAGATGGTGTCTGCACAATGAAACTCGGATGCATTTTGGAATGATGAAAAAGTCAATGAGGTAACAGCAATACAACAATGTGCATGTGACTGTGAAGATCATGGATTATTTACTCATTATTTTATGGTATCTATCTGAATAAATACATAAATAAAACTTCCCAGTACATTTGTTGCATTGCAGACTTTGTTAAGCCTGCAGTTTTTTATATGTCTGTCTTTCCAATCTTTGCCACCCTTTTCCATCTGTTCTTCAGCTTTTCTTTGCGAAGCTGCTGGCACCACAGTGCTTCCATCTCTTCCTGGCTACTCCAGTTTTTTCATCACATGTGTTGCATTCTGTTTCTGTAGGCATCTGGGGAAAGAAACATAAATAATGATGAGAAAATTCCATGCTGTCTTAGAACGGGATAAAAAATTAACTTTCTCACGCAAACTGTGTTGCCAGGAATCATAGCCTTTGAGCTATCAACACAGTGACTTAATGTGTTGGCTTTCAAAGAAAACTACCTGGTTCCCCACATCAGTTTTATCAAGTTAATACATTAAAACTGTATTTGTGGTAGTGTTCTTGATGAAGAGCGAATTAGAGGTTTAGTTACAGAATTAACAAATAAACACAGGCTGGTGTATGATGCACAAACTTCAGTGACCCATCGGTTTCTAGGTCTTATCACATGCTAAAATTTGACAGCTGTGATCAAACACGTGCCTCCATAGGTTTCAGCTAGAATGATAAATACTGATGGTGTAAAGAAAAAAATGATTACACAGAGATGGTGAGTTTTTTTTTGTTTTTTTTTTAAATGACATGTCAAAATCTGGTCCAACAAGTAGGTGTGATCTGCCAGCCCCACAGAATCAACACCAATATCAAACATCCTATCAAAATCAATCAATCAATCAATCAATCAATCTTTATTCATATAGCATCAAATCACAACAGAAGTTATCTCATGATGCTTTACAGGCAGAGCAGGTAAAGACCACACTCAAATTACAGAAAAAAAGAGAAACCCAACAGATTCCCTCCTGAGCATGCTCCTGGCGACAGTGGCAAGGTAAAACTCCCCTTTAACCCCTTTAAATGTATCACCTAATTCAAAAGCATAGGCACTGTGTTTGGTTTATCATGCAGGCTATGTCATGTGACTGTCATGTGACTGTCATGTTAATAACGGGGCTGGAAATCATCATGAGGTCACAGAAACCACTGGGTCACAGAGTTTGGTTTAACGCCTGTTTGTCTGTCTGCTAACATTACCCTTTTCTTTTCTGTTTTGGGATTTGCACCTGTAACATTACATGCCTTGACATTTAAAATCCTTTTTAAAAAAAAAAAAAAAAAATTACTATAAATAATAATAATAAAATAAATAAATAAATACACTGCATGTAATTGTGAGGGTTTCAATGCGCATCATGGTAGAAACCATTATCCAGTAGTTACATTTAGTTGAATTACATTAATGCCACTTCCTTGCAGTTTTCCTTGTAACAATAAGTGATTTCCTTCAAATATATAACTTTATCTTGAAAACATATATTAATAAATGTCACATGGTGGTTAGCCTTTTTTTTTGTTGCTCAAATTGTTTTGTAAGGACTGGGGATACTGACTTTTATTATCTTGTGTGTCAGGTGTCATGAAAATAGATGTCATGAAGTAAATCCACGATGCACAGAGGGATTGGATGCATTCCTACTACTGCCGGTAGGGGGCGCTAGTTTAGGCACCGCTCCTTTGGGTCGTATTAGAGGGCAGGAACAAACCACCTGCTTGGATGTAGACATTGGAGGATTCAGCAGCCCAGTTCAGCCCAACTGCAAGTCCTGCTTTGTATAAAATAAAAAATGAAAAAACTTTAAAAAGTCCACATAGAGCAGCCACTGTTGCTCTGAGTGCAGGCGGCTGGACCTCAAGGGTTCTACAAAGCTAGGTAGCTGTTACAGCACATTACCTCACCGCTGAATGAAGTCGCTGCCATAGCCATCATCATCATCATCATCATCATCATCATCATCAAACAGAACATACTTTATGATGTTAGTTTTAATAAGGAGCTGTTAGTGTGTTTGTTAAAAAAAAAAATACTTTTAATATATTTTAAATATACTTTGTAGGTAGAAGCTGTAGCTTTAGCTGTAGATTTTCTGTATTGCTTGTATGTGGTAATGGAGGATGAACTGAAATAAAAAAATAATCTATCTATCTATCTATCTATCTATCTACTTTGTTGCTGTATCAAAAACGTACCTAACCGTGGCACCTCTGTATTATATTGAACTGAACTGTGAATTTATGAATTTCTGGAACCTTAATCAGTAAAATAAATCTCCATGGTAACTGGTGTGTGCTGATGATTGTCACTCGCTGGTATCAGAGCAAACCTGTGTGTGCATCAGACATGGAAAAAGAAAGTATCTTTTTGGCAATTAGGCCTGCAGTGTTCTCTCTGTAAATTAAATTATGTATGTTTCAAAGACTACACTGGATTAGTGTGTATTTTTTTTGCATTTACCGAATGTTAAGCTTGATGTTATGTGAAGAACTGGCATTAAACAGAGTGCATGTGATGGTAGGATCAGATATTCACAGCACAGACCAACAAAACAAGGCAAATGAGAAAACAAAATATATATTTAACAGAAAACAGGTAAACTTGATGAAATGTCCAAATGTGTGGCGTGACGGTGGCAGCTGGACTACAAGCTGCTTTAATAGAAAAACACTAGAGCCACCAATTTCTACTGAACTTTGGTTTTCATGACTGAAGATGTTGATTTTTCTTGTGCAGCAGTTAAAATCAGCTCCCTGGGTCTGAAAAGCTTTAGCTTTATGAAACCTGCAGACTCAGTTTTTACAGCTGCAGATGATATATTCCTTGAGTTTTTGCGCTGCTTTCCGTGTGTCTGGTCACATCGCTGCTTCCTCATCCACAGCCTGGTGAGGGGGACACGGGGAGACGTGAACACAGAATGACAGAACAGGGGCATCGGTGACAGAAATGACTGATTTATGAGAACATGATGCATAGCAGGAGGTTTTAGAGCCATCACACGCACAGCAGCTCCACAACATTAAGTTTTTACAAATGCCTCTCCCAGGTGTGCAATATTTGAGCTTTCATCCACATTCAATTTTTTTTTTTTTTTTTTTTTTTTTTTTGGATATGATGCTCCATTCGTTTTTGATGGGAGATTACATGTCCCTGCTTTTTGTGTTCCCGGTTGCATGCATGTCCTCTGACATGCATTCCAGTTTCCACACTTTGCATGTCAAGTAGAAAGGGATAGGCAAGGTTTGCTGGCAGCATTTAAGACTTACTTGATGTGTGTGAAATGATTAGTTGATCATCAATTAGTCGACACAAAGTGTTTCAGAGCCATTATAATAGCAAAAATACCAAACATTTTCTGATTACAGCTTAACTACAGTCACTAAAATTGACTTGTCCATTTTCACAATACTAAATGAAACCTTTGTTTTTTAGGAGTGTGGAGCTGCTGGTCATCACTTTGCACCAGTAGCGGTTTTAGGCACGGGCGAAGCGGGCAGCCGCCCGGGGCGGCATTTTTTCATGTCACGTGGGGGGCGGCATGAGCGCAAAAAAAAAAATCATCCTCGCTGCAAAGCAGTTTTCTATTACCGTATTCATCTGAATGTAAGACGATATTTTCTCCATTGAAAATGCCCTGAAAAAAATGCCCTTGTCTTATATTGGGGGTCTAAGCAAATACTCATGTATTGTACTTGCATATGTAAACCAGTAGGTAGGCTCGCCTGATGCTGCGATTACCGGCGAATGGCCGCATTGCGCAGTCAATAATCAACCATGTTGTCAGTGCCATTGTCTGCTGTGCTGCTGCAGCCGCCTATGAACAAAAGTTCAAAAGTTCAAAAGTCACCTGTCAGATCCGGTAGACCTGACCGGGTGGGTGCGGCACCGGTAGGCATCAGGCCGGTGCCGCGGCCGGCCCGCCTGATGCCGACCGGTGGCTTTTTTTTTTTATGCAAACAAGATTTTGTCCATATAAAAAGTATTTTTCCAAAAAAGGTATTTGTGCAGGTGCTGGCGCCCCGGCTCTGGGAGGGGCGCCTCTAGCCGCCAGAGGGGCACCGGTAGCGGCCGTTACCGCCTGGAAGTTCTGTGTGTGTGTGTGTGTGTGTGTGTGGTGGTGGTGGGGGGAGTAACACGGAAGGGCGCAAGGCAGTAATTGCGCCCAGGGCGGCAACATGGGCAGAACTGCCACTGCTTTGCACTTCCCCTGAGCGTCTGTCATTGTTTTTACATTTTACAGGCTAAATAATCCAGCTACTGACATGATGTCCTTGGGAGAGGTCAGACTGAAGCCTTATGACCATCATTATTCATGGTCTGGTGTGGTACAAAATGACATGACGCGTGATGCATGGCTGAAGACTTTACAGCCTATCACACAGCTCCTGCTCTTCCGCATTATGTTTTTACAAACTCTGCTCTCAACGAGTTTTTTAAACTTTTTTTTTTTTTTTTTTCATATTTAAAGTTTTTTTGGACACACATCCCCCATTCATTTTTCATGGTAGATTACAACCCTCTCCTGTCCTGCTATTTGTGCTTGCTCATGGGAAATGCTGCTCCAAACCACAGCAGGTTGAAGGGAGATAGAGAGAGACATGGATACAGAATGACAGCACAAGCACTCGCAATGAAAAAAAAAAAAATCCCTTCCACCTCTTCACTGAGCTTTATTTCATTTTATTTTTTTTTCTAGCACTTCTCTCTCCCAGACTGGTCACATGAATATGCCGGAGCTCTGACCGTTAACCTCAAAATGATTGGTTGCTGATACATTTATTCTGCGAGGGCAACCTGCAAGAATTTCTCCTACATACAGAGCAAAAAGCGTGGAAGAAGATATTTTTCAGGCCACTCACATTTCACTTTCATGCTTTCCCTGATGAAACATCCTGCAGGGCGAATGGAAGAGTAAATGGGAAAAAAAAAATCTCTTTATCCGGTAAATCCGGAAGTCAGGCAAAAAGGGAGCTTCGTCAAGGCTACAGAGGCATGACAGTCACTCCGGATAAGAGTGCCGTCGAAAACTTTATGAAAATATTTCCGATCTACGAGAGATCAAGATAAAAAGAAAAGTGTTCCAAAAGATAAGAGCTGATGAGGAGGTAGGGAGGATTTTTATTTCTCTCCAAGCTTTTTAAAACCCAAGTGTACAAGAGATGTGCAATTCAACGTGACAGCAAAGGGGCATTCAAGGAGCTTTTAGACTCTTCACATATTGTTTATAACAGCTCGACTGCATTTAGGAGTCAGGGATCGAGCTTTAAACCGCAGCACTGAGGAGCCGGCACGCCGCCTGACAGCACAGAGCGCTCCGATGTGCAACAGCGGCCATTTGAAACACTCAAGCTGTGATGCATTTTGCTGCATCAGGACTTGGTGCCTCTTGAGGAGAAATAAATAATCAAGTGCAGGTCGAGGTCTCACTTCAGTTCTGCAGCACACTGATCTGCCACAGTCCTGCCACAGGCACGTTTCAAGGTAAGGTCCCAGCCTGCACAGGTTCACACTGGCCACCCACTAAAAACTGCTGGGTTAAAAAATAACCCAACTTTAACCCAACCCCTGGGTCAAAAAGGGTTCAACTACTTGCTGTGTTATTTTGACTCAAGAAACTGGGTTATGCATTTTGACCCATAATCTGGGTTAAATAAATAACCCAATTTTTCTTTTAACATGACCCAGGATTGTAGTCAATATAACCCAACTAATAGGTCATATTCATTTAGCCCACTCAACCCAAAAGTTGAGTGGGCTAAAACTTTCACACAGTATTCTTTCTAATTAAGCACTTTCACATTTATATGATTTTACTGCACATTTCCACACAGTGTTACAGACACTAACACACATAACACTATTCAATTCTGAACAGGCAATCACATACAAGTGCAGCATCAGCGACTAATTCAATTATACCCTCAAAAGGGGAGCCAAGCCCTGACTACAACCCAAGCCCTAAGACACACATCACTCACGGTTTTACACTGATGAATTATCAAGTTGTAAATTTTTCAATAAATAGACAATAAATAGTCTGTATAAAATGTGCAAATATGCAATGTGCAAATATTCTGTGCAAACCAATAATAAAGTGCAAATATTGCAACTAAAGTGCCAAGTGCCATTATTAAAGTGCATAGTTAAGTTGTCTGTTTAAAGTGCATTTTCTACCAACCATGTTGTGCAATATTTACAAGCAAAGCTATCAGTCACTAGTAATGAAATGCTCTTCGTTACACAAACTGTTCGTAAAGTATTCAATCAATCAATCAATAAGCAATCAATCAATCAAACCCAAGTCTCTGACCCAACAATGGGTTACTCTCAGAAAAAATAACCCAGAAATATTACCCAACTGGAAAAACCCACAGATTGGGTCAAAATCAAATCCTTATAACCCAAGAAATGGTGATGGCTCTGGAAAAATAACCCAGAAATGTAACCCAACACAAGTAACGCAGGAACTGGGTTAAAGAAATAACCCAAGTGTTTTTAGAGTGTAGCTCAGAGTGTGAACAGTGGGAGTGCTCAGAACATGAACTGGATCCTTTCAGTCCTTATCAAGTCAAGTCGCCAAAAAAAAAGAGCAAAATTTGGAGCCAACACTGAAATGTCACCTTTTATTATTAGTAATTCAAACGAGCACTGATGAACATAACAAAGGCGTATAACTGTGATATGACTGTTACAGACATACCCAGTTTTTTACAAATACAAGGAAACAGTTCCCTGTCTTTAGGCTGGCATGGGATCTTAGGAACCCAATTTAGCACACAAGACAGTGAGTTCTGGGAGTATAACATGTTATTATTATTTGTTATTAATTTATTTATCCTTTCAAGGTTATTTTACTTGGTTCGGGAAAATAACAGGCTACAGCACAACTTCAAAGGTCTGGTTCTCTTGCTGTAAAATACATGTGTGTTAACTGTTTGTATGCTCATGTCAGTCTCTCAAACATATTACTTCATCAGTACTATATGTTTATGTGTTTCAAGAGCCATGTTAAGCACACACACACACACACACACACACACACAAGCCAAATGCCATGTGGTGGCAGTGGTGCATACACGCACACACAGGATCAAACTAACCAATGACTAATTGACCAGTTTACAATACTGTAACAACAACAGAGTTAGACTGGCAGGCTACTGTATTGTAGGAGAGCTGTACTGTAGTGCACAGCTTGTAGTGGGAGGGATAAACAAAAAAAAAAAAAAAAAAATGAAGTGGTTGTGTGGTTGATCAGTCTTTCTGTATGACTGGAGGTCAGATAATAGAGGGCCTACTGTGCACTCTAAAAACACTTGGGTTATTTCTTTAACCCAATTCCTGCGTTACTTGTGTTGGGTTACATTTCTGGGTTATTTTTCCAGAGCCATAACCATTTCTTGGGTTATAAGGATTTGATTTTGACCCAATTTGTGGGTTTTTTGAGTTGGGTAATATTTCTGGGTTATTTTTTCTGAGAGTAACCCATTGTTGGGTCAGAGACTTGGATTTGATTGATTGATTGCTTATTGATTGATTGATTGAATACTTTATGAACAGTTTGTGTAAAGAAGAGCACTTCATTACTAGTGACTGATAGCTTTGCTTTGTAAATATTGCACAACATGGTTGGTAGAAAATGCACTTTAAACAGACAACTTAACTGTGCACTTTAACAATGGCACTTGGCACTTTAGTCACAATATTTTCACTTTATTATTGGTTTGCACAGAATATTTGCACATTGCATATTTGCACATTTTATACAGACTATTTATTGTCTATTTATTGAATAATTTACAACTTGATAATTTATCAGTGTAAAACCGTGAGTGATGTGTGTCTTCGGGCTTGGGTTGTAGTCAGGGCTTGGCTCCCCTTTTGAGGGTACAATTGAATTAGTTGCTGATGCTGCACTTGCGTGTGATGGCCTATTCAGAATTGAATAGCGTTATGTGTGTTAGCGTCTGTAACACTGTGTGGAAATGTGCAGTAAAATCATATTAATGTGAAAGTGCTTAATTAGTAAGAATACTGTGTGAAAGTTTTAGCCCACTCAACTTTTGGCTTGAGTGGGCTAAATGAATATGACCTATAAGTTGGGTTATATTGACTACAATCCTGGGTCATGTTAAATGAAAAATTGGGTTATTTAGTTAACCCAGATTATGGGTCAAAATGCATAACCCAGTTTCTTGAGTCAAAATAACACAGCAAGTAGTTGGACCCTTTTTGACCCAGGGGTTGGGTTAAAGTTGGGTTATTTTTTAACCCAGCAGTTTTTAGTGTGTGTTAGGAAAGTACAAGGCTAAGATTACAACATTCACAAGAGAACGGCTTTTATATAAAATGTCATCTATAGTTTAAAAGCACAGCTGGTAAATGTTAACATAAACTATGTTCCCAGTGTTTAGACTAGCTGTCTGATCAAAGCAGGCCACCAAAACGTCTGAGTTATTATGGCCCTTTCCATTGACCGTCAGCTGTTCTGACCTCAGACTGGCAGCTTCCCACCTCTGTGCTGAATGTCCATCACAGCTGCAGCTCACCTGCCTGCCAGAGGACAGGGGGACACACGTCTGTCCATGAACAGCAAAGGACTCCAGTAGTGGTGGGACGGCTGTGTTCAGCACACTGAGCTCCTTGCACTTTAGTGTTCTTTGTAACAAATTACACTCACCGCTTAGTATCTCATGACCTGATGAGGATACAGGAGGGCCCAGTTTTCTGCTCGGCAACAGTCCTAACCGTTCACAGTTTAGCCACGCCACGTGAATGTAACCTTTTTCTAGCGATCACATGGTTATTTTGGCTTGGACTTCTGACTTTACTGGCGTTCCTCAGCACTTTTCCGTGTAGGAGGTAGGATTTATCTGAGTTAGGATGATCCGCTTCCTTTACGTGTGTCTGCTTTGCCCTGTCTGTCTCCTCCCGAGGTGTGACAGGCTGAGCCCAGTGAAGCCAGCAGAGTGAAGGGAGAGGGGCGCTGATGGTTTCTCCCCAGTTGTTTTCCCCACAGCGTGATTTGTATGGGTTGGGTTTTGTTCGTTTATCATTGTAGTTTGGGTTGGAGGTTTCTGGTGGTGCAGTCTCTGGATTCTGTTTCTTGGTTCCGGTGAGTTCCCTTTTTGATAGTTTAGGGCAAAGAACTGGTTTGTATGGCCCATTGCAAGGAACTGGCCCGGTTTCTTAACCTTCTCCTTCTCCTTCTTCTCCTTCTTCTTTTTGTTTTTTGTTTGGCTGGGATCTCTAACGCCTTTTGTTTATTTCCTGTTGTACTCATTTTCTAGTTCTTCATTTTCCCTTAATACATACTTATTTTCTCAGAGTTTTCTTAGAGGAAGAACAGGATTTAATTCACACAGACAAACAGGGAAAATGAATGGCAGGGCTGCAACATGCAATATCTGTTCAAGGACAGTCGGAAAACACAAACTTTCATCTGGATGATTTCAAAACAACAAATAGCTGGAAATGAAAACCGTCGGCCACTTAGTGCAGGAAGCCCTCTCTCTCCATCTGTCTCTCCCTCTTAACATATAAAAATCAAATACCTTTTTTTCTTTTTTTCCTCTCCCTCCCTCTCTCCTTTGTTTGTGGATATGGAAATGGATTTGATATTTCCTCTCTCTCCCACTGTGTTTCTCTCTCTCATCTTCATGTATGAAAATGTTAATGCTCGTTTAATGTTTTTCTGTCTCGCTCTTCATATGTGAAATATAGCTGTTATTGACCTTTACAGCGTTGAACGCCCACTCTCTCCCCCGTCATGGAAGATGTAAATCATTTCTTTATACAAGCAATTGTCTTGCTCTTTACTCTAATATGTAAACATTTGTATCTTTGTTTTTCTGTCTTTTTTCAGTCTCTCTCTCGCTCTCTCTCTCTCTCTCTCTCTCCTCCCTCACTTATAAAACTGTAAATGCTCTTTTAATGTCAAGTGTGCCCCCTACCCTTCCTAGCATTTATGAAATATAACTGGTATTTTACATCAAGTGTCTCCTCCCCTCTCTCGCCCTCATTTCTTCTCTCTCTCCTCTTCAGGTAGGAAAAAAGCAAATGTTCTTTTAATGTTTATAGCTCTCTCCTCTCTCTCTTCATTCATATAAATGGTGTTTTAATGTTGCCTCTCTCACTTTCTGTTCCTCTCTTCCTCTCTCTCCTTTCCTGTCCTCTCCTTCCTCCTGCTCCCAATCTGTCCTTTCTCCTCTTCTCTTAATTTCCAACACTCTTTTTCTTTCCTTCTCTCCTGTTTCTTTCCTTTCCTTCTCTCTTCGTCCGACTCATTCACATGTGTCTAAGCTCATGTTTCAGGACATGTCTCACCATGAATTTAATGAGATCTGGGAATCGTCTGAATATTGAAAAAAAAAAAAGGAATATTAAATGAATATCTCTGGCCATCCTGTGTCTTTGACTAGTTCCATGCTTTCTTTACTATGTGTGCGAATCAGCCAATCACGGTGTTAGTAATACTAACCTGCCAAGTGGACCAATCACAGTCCTTGCGGTATGTTGTGTCACCCAGGACAGCAGAGAGAGGGTAATGTAAGTGATGGCGGCAGCCTCTGTTGACGCCGCAGACATGGACACACTGGGTCTGTCTCAATCGAAGGGCTAGATGACTACTAGGTCGCAGCCTACAGTGCCCACATAGGAGGCGTCCTTCGTAGGTGCCGACATCAGGTTTACCGGAACTAAAAGTTTAGTGAATTGGGACGGTGTAGCCTGCGGAGGATTCCTACGTCATTATTATCGAGGCTTCCTGAAGCGTATTCGAGTGATGCAGCGTAAAATGCCGAAGTAGGTTTGGGAGGTGTGTCAGTGAACACCTGTGCATGAAACCAAACGATAAGCAGCTTCAACGCTCTCAAGATGGACAACATGGATTCTGTAGTTTTATGTATTTTATTTTATTTTGTCTTCATGAAGATGCAGGAAATTAAGATAATTGTTACACCTCACAAACTGCAACAGACTATCCCAATTAAAGTAATTGTACACACAGATAGATAGATAGATAGATAGACAGGTATACTTTATTGATCCCAGACTGGGAAATTCACACGTTACAGCAGCATCATCAATAAAAACAAAAAACAAAAAATTAAAAATTAAAAATTAAAATTAAAAGTATATACAATAGAGACTAAATATGCGAAATATATACACTAAAGGCAATAAGGGCTAAGTATATACAATAAAGTAGCCTGAGAATATGAGATGTTTAAGTGTTGAAATGTAAGAAATGTAGGATATACTGATGAAAATAATAAATATGAAAAATGAAAAATACAGATAATAGATGGTATGGCACAGGGTAAGCTTGACACCATGGAACCAAGAAACCAAGTGGCAGAACCCGACGCCCGGTAATGGGATTCGGCTGTCCGACTTGATTTGGTCCCATGGAATGACTACATTGTAACGTACCTGATGTGCTGATGGTTGCTATGGAAACATGCAAAATGCATATCTAACTCATCTAACTAAACTTGCATTTACAGGCGTTGTTCGGATACAGTTAACAGCTAAACCCAATCTATGGTGGTGATTATAGGCATGAAAACTTATCAAAACGTCATGATATAAACATTAAGACGGTCTGAAACATGCTTCATAATTCCAGCAATGGTGGCTGATCCAGAAATTCAACTGGACCGAAAGGTACCCTGGGAAGTAGGCTGTGATGTCGGCCGTGAAGCATCGTGGAGGTGTTTCCTGCAAATGAGTCAAAAATAGGCTGCATCTGTGGGCTGCATTTGCAGGACCCTGCGCGGTAAAACTGAATTGGGACAGCACTTGTCGCGCCGCCGTGACGTAAGCAGCCTACAAATACGACCTAGGTAGCGTACAGCCTTTGAATTGGGACAGAGCCTCTATGTTGGAGAAACACAAAACGGCCTTTAGTCCTCCTCCTGAAGAGTGACTCAACACCAGCAGAAAACTTCACTGCACTGCCCTCTAGGGGTTGAAACTTTCAGACATGTTGCACTTCTGGCCATTCGCAGTCAGTGATACAGCTGCAGGTACTAAAAAGACCTGCTGCCACATCACTAATTGTGGCCAAAAGTGCAACATGCCTGAAAGTTTTAACCCCTAGAGGGCAGTGCAGCAGAAGTTTTTTGCAGTGTTTGATTTAGCGTGGCATTCAATAAAACCGGCTCAGACTATGGGAGCTGCAAAACACTAGATGAGCGGAAAGCAACACCACTTGCTTTGTCTTCTGTGTGGTGCAGGGAAAGGAGTCAATTCCCGCATACACTTCCTCACCTCTGCATCGATTTATTAGAATCTTTCTTGTAACCGAGACGTCGACTGCCTCCCTGAAAGAAATCAACACGGAGGTGAAAAAGTGTGTGTGCGGGAATTGACTTCTTTCTTTGAAAAGTTTCAATCAGGTTAGCCTACATCTCGCTCTCTCTCTCTCTCTCTCTCTCGCACACACACACACACACACACACACACACGTCTGGTGAGTTCAACAATTAGGTTCTCGACTCTTCTCTTTATCTGTGGCTATGGCAGATTTTTGAGAACACGTTATCTGAGCAGTCATGTTGCTGCCACATTTCAAGCAGCCTTAGAAAAAGCACTCGTGATAATGTCCAAGTTTTAATAAAACAGGTTTAGAGGCTCTGATGCTCCTCCACACACTGCACAGGAGTTCTGATTAGTGTTTTGAAACAGCTCACATCACCGTGCCAACCACCTGGACCCTCCAAGGCCCACATTCAGATTTCTCCTCTGATTGTCAGGAGGCGGGGGAGTAAATCAGCGAAAAACTCTTGTAATATGAGCCTGCCAGTATCCCGTCTTCCTCTCCTCCTCTCCCTCTCTTATCTCCTCCCTCTCTCGTCTTCTCTGCCATTTCCTCCATTTGCATCCTCTCCATTCTCCTCTCCACTCCTCCTCCACATTAGAAAATGGAAGCAGCTGTTTAACATCATCTCTCTCTCTCTGTGCGTGTGTGTGTACCGCACATATGAAGCGCTCCGCTCGGCTGTTGTTTGTGCCATCGGTTCGATTCCCGGCCTGCCAGTGCTCCGGCGCGCCTGGCACTGTGAGCTCCGGCTAATTAACGTCCCATTGTGACGTTTCTCCGCCTCGTCGGGACGAACGAGGGCACAGAGACAAAGAAACCCCACAGAGAGACAGCAGCGGTGACGAGGCTGAAATGAATAACGTGTGTGTAGGAGTGTGTATGTGAAGAACTGTGCATGTTGCTATGTGCATGTGTGTGTGTGTGTGTGTGTGTGTGTGGAATTGCATAAGGATTGATGTTTGTGTGTTTTGTGTAGGAGTGTGTACAGTATGTGAAGATGTGAGTGGGAGTGTGTAAGAAACTGTATACAGCAACGTGCATTTGAGTGTGTGTGTAGGAACATGTGAGCACATACATCGTTAAGTGTATTTAAGTGTGTGCAGTGTGTGTGTATGTGTGTGTGTGTGTGTGTGTGTGTGTAAGCTTCTGTGCTACATCTTTTTTTATATTGCTGTTTGCAGTGTATGACCTTGTAACTGTGTGCATATTTCTGTGTGTATGTGAATGTGCATGAAGAAGTGTGTATGATTTACTATGCGCTTGTGTGTGTGTGTGTGTGTGTGTGTGTGTGTGTGTATCAACATACATGTGCCTGTTTGTCTGTACATGTGCGCATATAATCTGGTGTGTTTACCAGTAGGTAGCTGTAGGTGCATATCTGTGTGTGTGTGTGTGTGTGTGTGTGTGTGTGTGTGTGTGTGTGTGTGTGTGTGTGTGTGTGTGTGTGTGTGTGTGTGTTAATGATCAGTGGGGCAAACCAATTGAATGTGGGTGAGGAAAAAAGAAATTCACATTTAACAGCTGATTGTGTATGAAATAAAACACAGAGAGCCTTCATTTGGGGTCCTTTATTGTGAAAGGAGTCAGGATGAACGACCCAGTTGTAGTTGGTTGTCAAAAATTTTCAAGTGAAAATTTCCCACAGCTCCAAGGTCAAGAGTTGAAACATGATGATATTTTTCAACACACCAGAGCGGATCAGTCATTGATTTTTCATTAAAGCATAATCATTTCGTAATTTTTGTCACATATAGTCGCTTGTAGTAATTGAATAACACCGTATTGGCCCCGATATAAGACAATAATTTTTTCTGGGAATTAGATCTGAAAAACGAGGTTTTCCTGTATTCAAAGCCGAGACGGGCACATGCCATCATGTCTTCCAAACAGCAGGGGGCGACGTGGTGCTGGTGAGGGTCAGCAGTGAAGCTGACGTTCCGTTGGAGGAGCCAGTGGAACGAGAGTGACAACAGTGAGAGGGACACAGAGACACACAGGAGCTCCGCCAAGAATGCTCCAAAAAAAAAAAAGAAAGAAAGAAAGAAAGAAAGAAAAAAAAAGAGCCAGATTTGGCCCAATTTGCCAGTGGCAAAAAGAGTTAGGCTAAAGAAGTCAGCTTATTTCTATTTTTATTCTCATTTTTTCTCTACTTTATTACAAGCTAGGCCGTCTAACCTAGTCTACAATGAGACTTCCTGTTTGCTGGAGCACTGCAATGTTTCTGACTGATCTAAAAGATACTGTACCTCAGCCTACTTCTGCTTCTTTACGTATGCTTTATGTATTTCTTTATTTTTGTGAAATTGATTTGTGATGACTGTCTTTATTTAACCTCTTAGGACCTGGCGTACACATGCGTGCAAGCATATGATGCCTTACTGTCGCTGTGACTGTCCAAAGGGGGCAAAAATGTTGTTACTTCATTTTGTTTTTTGCACTGTGATATTCAAAACATGTTCAAAAATATGTTTGTATGTCTTATTAATGCAAGACAAAGCAGTCAGGACAAAAACTGCAATGTTCAGGAAGGAAATAAAGATTTTTGCACTCTATTACACAAAGGCGACTTTATTGTGTTTTAAGGAAATTGAAAACCAGAGTCCACATATTCGGATATTATTTTTCTCTAAAACTACACCATGTAAAAAGACGATGCTTAGTTTTTATACTTATCAGGGTCCAATAAGCCAAAATAGAATCATATGCATATCAAACAAGAGCTCGGGTCTTATGAAGTTAAAAAAAAAAAAAAAAAAAGTTGCTCTTCGCCAAACCCAGGGTTGAAATGGGGTTTTCTATTCAGGCCAGTACTGAGACTGATATAATGGCGTCAGATGTGGTTGCAGGATTATTTGTGCCTTATCCTAAAAGCGTCTACACAGCCAGTAGGTAGGCTCCATGAGCTATTCAGTGAGGTAAAGCTGCAGAGGCCCTTGGCCACATGAAGGGCCTCTGCCGTGGCTAGCGATGTATTTTTGCCTGCTGACGCGCTAATCTTGTGAGGAGAGCCCAGGTTGTTTTGACACCTTTAATGAATGGAGCTGTGAACAGGAGGTGGGGGTGAAGATGATTATCTTAGCACAGGGGGAAACCGTGTTCTCTCGCATCGTTTCGCTCTATTTACATTCTGCTCTCATCTCCCTCCTCCTCTTTTCTGTCCTCCTCCATTCTCTTATTCTCTCACTCTAATCTTCTTAATCATCTTTTTTTCTTTCTTTGTCTCTCTCATTGCTCTATCGCCTCCTTCCATCTTCCTCTCCTGTAATTTCTCCATGATCCCCTGCATCTTTCCATCTCCTTCCCACTCTCGACATTTTCTTCATAGTTAATTGATTGTCACTAATCCGGCTGGCTGTGAACCCGGACACCTCGCTCCCTCACTGCCAGCAGGAGGGATGGACAGATAGAGGGAGACAAAAAAGGGAAAGGGTGTGGGAAGAGGTAGCAGAAGAGTCAGATACAGAGATGGATGAGTACGTACTCACAGCAGGAGAGAGATAGCAAGGGAGAAACTGCAACAGCAAGAGAAAGATATTAGCATAAGAGGCAGACATTTTCATTGGCATAATCAATTAATTATTTTTAGATGCTAGTCTGTGAGCAAATATTTTTGGGCGCAAGTGTGTGTATATATAGTCCAGGAACACATGGGACGTTCAAGTCGCAGCCCAGCATCACCAGAGCTGCCAAAAAAGATGAGCCATATTTGTACATTGTCAACCGGGGAAGTCACCTTGACTTTTCTAAATGTATTTTAATGAGTTGGACAATTCACAAACAAGTAATGCATTATTCAACACATGGTCACAGACTCCCACAACCGCCAGGGAATACCTTTGATGGACCACCGGTTGAAAACCCCTGTCTTAAACTATGATCCAGAGCCGATTCCTTACCTCTTAACATTCATTTTGAGCTGCTAGTTAGAGTTAGAGGACAAGACCAATATACCTGACCCTGACAACCTTTTAGTCACTATTTGATATCAGCCAGTTGTGTCCTCTGGTGCTGATAGTGAGCTAGGTTCCTCCCTGACCACAGATACGGGAAAAGTCCATAAATCCCGCAGCCATTTGATATTTCCTTGCATGTGTAGTGTATTTATTGAGTCGTTTAGCTCATTTAGTCATTTAGCAGGTGAAGCTGGTCAATCTGCATGGAGGAACAGCTAACACAAAAAAATAATAATAATAATAAAATAAAATAAAAAAAAAAATCAGCCTGGTTTCAGTGGATAGTTTGCGTCCCATAAGTGTTTTTCCATCCCAAAAAAGTACCAAGTTTGTCTGGTTTCTGTTTTGGATATTTATACTTGGGCAAGATGTTTTATATTATAATATTGGTATATCTCACATATCTTACTTGTGGTGACCTACAACTGTAGCTGCTTGTTTGCTGATTGTTGGCTGGCCGACCAGTTTGCCCAGTGAACCAGTATCAATCCACTGTCCTATTTTTTTTTTTTTTTTCACACTGGTAAAGGCCAGGAGTTCAAAACATTGGCGACAGTTTATTGTTGTACTATGAAGCGCCCATGAGACTAGACTTTTTTTTGCCAACAGAAAGATGGCCTGGTTCAGGTCTGTCAAATCACTGAGAAATATCAGTTTCTTCTCTTCTGTCCCTGCACTATCCAGTTCAACCAAAACAAGTAGGCTTTTACCACACCATGTTATTTCACACACCAATATGGCTTTCCTTATTACAATTACAAAAAAAAAAAAAAAAAAAAAAAAATCTTGTGGTGCCACAAACCTGATGCATCAGCATTAGTGGGAACACAGTGAGTAGAGTGTTTTAAAGTGGAGGGACACTTCAGAATGGACCTGTATAAATAGGCTTCGTTACCAGGGAGAACATAATCTGACCAAACTAGTGAGCCAAACAGCCTCAGACCAAGAAAATGACATACTGTCTTTTAATCTAACTAAAATGTCTGTCATTTGATTATGTTGACAATGCTTCATCCGATCAACTTCACACTTGGTGGAGTCCAAAGAAGTGCAGTATTGAGCATGAAATTGTTTGGATATCAAGCAATCAGTGCACTGCAAACAGGCACATTGTGAACAGGCACTGCACTCGTGCAATTAAAACTCTTTTAAATTAACCATGGTGGTTTTAGCCCATTAGTTTGGCTGATTTGGAGAAGTGGGAACGCACATTTGAGCCACACAAGTGAACTGCGGTCCACCTGAGAAATCAGGACTTGATCCAGCTCTAAGTGAACCATGCTACGACTGCAGTCAGAGCATTTCCTACAGAGGATTTTGATGACAGTAGCTGGCTTTCCACTGTTGCGCCAAATGCAGGTGTGCTAGTATGGCCGAGGCCAGGATGTCAGGGCCAGTTTCCAGGTGCTAATGGCCCAGAGAATCCCTGTGGACCAGAGAGGGCTAACTGAGGTCTGAAGCGGAGTTCAGGCTTACCTGGCTTTGGGGGATGGGAGAGGAATAAGTACAGATGTCAGAGCAGCAGCTCGCTTTTGTAGCAGAAAAATAACGGAGAAAAGAAAAATGGGGACAAGTGGCACTCCTGCTCAAACAAGGACATTAGAGCTCTCTTCACTCTCAGGGCAGAGGACAATGTCCAATGTCCAAATTTTTGGTGTCTGCTGAAATGAGGATGTTATGCGATAGGTTATATAGTTAGAGAGCTGGCAGCTATGGGGATCCAATGCACAATGGGACAGGTCTGCCAAAAAGTGAAAAGACTGAAAAGACTGAAAAGACCGAAAAAAACAAAAAAACTGAGGTCTCAGTACGAGACAGTGAGAGCACACAACGCACAAAGAGGCGTCCAAAGGAAAAATCCCATTGCATTCTGCTGTAGTTAGTTGGTGCCGGGCAGGGGTGGACTGGCCATCAGCTGATGTGCTACGTGGGCCGACAGTCCCCTGACACTTTTTTTTTTTGTTTTTAATTATTATTTAAATAGCTGGCCTGCCCATACAACCAGTAGATCAGCGGCCCGATTGACACTGGGCTGGCCCAATCACATTGCTAAACAACCCCTTTTGCGTAGTTTGGTCCCGCCTGCATAATGATTTCGGCAAATAAAGTCATTGGAAGAGTTTGTTTACTAATCACCGGGCCGGCCCTTGAGACACGCTGCGGCCCATTGGTTATTTGTCTTCACTGACACGGGGCTGGCCCAATCATATCATGAGCCTGTGGCTCGGTGAGCCGGTGTGCAGTGCAACGCGAGTCGAACGTTATCTCATAGGATCTACTGAGATGGAGAGGAAACGCAAAGGTGGCGCAGAGAAACTGCGAGAAAAAAAAAGACTTTTTCGCTTTCGGAGTTTTTCGTAATTTATCAGCATGAATAAAGTATGAGCCCAAACCACATGAAAGGGACATAATCCCGATGGCAGAGCGGGTAGTGTCTCTGTCTGCCATGCTGGAGTTCAGGGGTTCAATTCCACCAGAATAAGAGTGCATTTTTACTTTAGTACCTCACTTTGTTGTTAACCATGACAGTGAAGTGATTCTTATTATTCTGCCTGTCATTGGCTAGATGACACACACTGTGGCATTTAGGGTTTCTGTAATTTTCATTTCTGTACTCTTTGTGAATTTGTTTTGTAACCCAGGTGCTAAATTATTATTATCATTATTATTATTGTTATTATTATTATTATTATTATTATTATTATTATTAGCATTATTATTATTGTTATTATTATTATTTTGCCTTGTTTTGTTTTGTTTTGTTTTGTTTTTTGCCTTTTTTAATGCCTTGTTCTAACTTTATGGGGAGATATATATACCAATCGAATCAGATTCAGATTTAAACAAGGATTTGTGTGGTATACTTTGTTTGTCACCATGACCTTCCAATGTGCAGTCTGGGCTCATTTTCCATTCATGTTGACAGGCACCTGCACTTAATCTGAAGTAGATGCCCAAAAGGCGTTGGCCAGTTGTGGCCTGTTCAACAGAATAAAAAAGTTCCAATTCATCTATTGTATTTTATTGTTCCACTATAGTACTATAGTCCAGTATGATTGGGGCAGCCAAGTAATTTGACATATTTGAACAATTTTTTAAAAGTAACGTAATAGTTGATTTTCCTGGTAATTAATTACTTTGACAATGATGTTACTTTTAACTAGTAACTATAATTAATTACTTTTTCAAAGTAACGTGCCCAACACTGCTGATGACAGCTAACTAATTGCATGGCATTATGGCTTTAAAGAGTTGCACAGATGTTATACACATTGAAGAGAGCAAAAAGACCGGAAAGGTGTGCGTGATCGAATGTGGTGGGCCGGTCTGGTCCAAAATGCCCGGGCTGATTTTTTGTCCCAGTCCGCCCCTGGTGCCGGGTATGCAGACTTTAACCACTTACTTCCTACTTCCCACTCAGGTGCATTTGCACCAATCAGGAATGTGATTGGTCTTTTGGATTGAGGCTTTAGGCCGTCTGGCTTGGTGATAGCGTTAGCTCGTAGCGGCACGACAGTGGAAAGCTGGCTACTATTTCACGATTGTTTGAGGAAACACAAAAGCACTGTCGTCTACAGTGATTCATAGGTGTTGCTCTATTGTTCTAATGTTGCAGAACACTGATGTCCTTTACAACCATATCATTTCTTCACATATTTTGGTTGGCCTAACACAGGGGCCATGGGAACACGAATTTAACCAAATGAAAAATGCCACAAAGTGTCAAGTCTGAATCAGACCAAAGCCAGCAGACTATAGGTGTGAAGGCGCCCTAGGAACATCATTGCAGGAACATAATAAGAATATGGAGCTTATATGGCGTGTGTTATGTAAGGTTTGTGTTTGTTTTTTTGTTTAATTGCACTTCTGCTTTTTTGAATAGAACAGCTGAGAGTGGCAGACAGGAGACGAGGATGACCGCTGGACCACTGAGCCATCGGGCCGTCTCTTATTGCCTTAATGTCTTAATTGCACTATAATTGCATTTATGATGTGAACGTAAACGTGGCTAATGATGTGTGTGTGTGTGTGTGTGGGCAGAGACGGATGGAGGGATGCTGGAGCGATGAAGGGGGGAGGACATACTTCTTACTGCCAGGTATGTTGAGCATGAAAGTGATTAGCGGTGATTAACGGGAATTATCATCACATAATGACAGCATTTCGTACACACACATACGCATGCACACACACACTGACACACATTTTAACATTAGAAATCATATGTGTGTATTTTGGGAATGTGTGCGTCACATACACATCTTTGGCTGTTTGTATTGTGCCTGTTTATGTGTGTGTGTGTGTGTGTGTGTGTGTGTTGGAAAGAGATGATACAACACTAAACCTGCCATTAATTATTCAAGCACTTCAGCGGAAACACGAAAACAAGGACATTAGCCAAGGCCATCTCCTCCTCCTCTCCTCCCTGCCTCTATCTATCACTCTTTCCATCCTTTCCTCCCTGCTTTCTTCATGCCTCTATTTTTCATTTTTCCATCTTTCCCTCTCCCTATTCCTCCTTTTCTCATTCTCTCTTCCTGCCTCGACTGCTTGTTCCTCCTCTCTTTCCTTGTTTCTATTCATTCTCTCTTAATTGTTCTTTGCCATTTTCTTTGATTCTTTTATTCTTTTCTCTTGTCATCCTTCACCGCCTTTCCATGTCCACCCTTCCTCTCTTTTCGCGCTCTTTGATTTTTTTTTCCATTTTCTGACCTCATTCTCTCTTGCACCCCCTGTTCTTGTCTTTTTTCCATCCTTGTGAGTCTCTCCTCCCTCTTGTTTTCACTCTTTCTGCTCCCAGTTTTTCTTCTCTTACTCTGTAAACTAACCTTCAAATCTTTATCTTTTTATGCTCAATCTTTCATCCTCATGCTCCTTTTCCTCTTTTCACCCCCTGTCCCTGCTTCATTCACTATGCCTACATACAACCAGGACTTTAGCTGTGTTTTTCACTGCTTCCACAGTGAGAAAAGGTGCAGAAAACCAATGAGCTTGCAGAGTAAGTTACAACAATACCAAACGTCAGCTGCTGGAAATATATATATTTTTTTCTCACTCTGCCTCTCTTAGAGCACCATGAACACCAGCCGAGGAAACTTGTAGATAGGATAATAATAAAATGTCACCAGAGTGTTGTCAGGGAAAATAATGGGCTAGTTTTCCATTTTTCGACACTGTTTTTCTTACAAAGCCGACACCGGTGCAACACATGAATAGAGAAAGAGCGAGATAGCAGAGGGAGAATAAAACAAGGCAAGAGGGTGGGAAGCTGTGGTGCACGCGCCATGCCGTGCACTCTGCGCTCAAGTTTTCCTGTGCTTCCAGTGTTTGTAGAGCTGATGTGGCTGCTTGAAACCACCTAAGACCTGCTTCACACGGCACGTTAATGTGCTCGTCTCCAGTTGATTCTCCCTGATTACAGTTATATCTGACATTAATATGCATCTCCACAGGCCCACTTCAAGTTCACAGTGAGATGTGATTGCACTTTATCACACAACCACATACTTCCCAAGTGCTTAAGCTGTTTTTTTTTTCAGTCTCACATCAGAGAAAGGAGAGTGGATACCATAACATAAATAATAGGGCCCAGTGTCGGGGAGTAGCGATTTACATGTAATTAAATTACTGTTTCTAATCAAATTTCTTGGAGTAATAATTGATGAAAATCTTAATTGGAAACCTCACATAAAACAGTTACAGTCCAAAGTCTCAAAATCAATTGCAGTGTTAAATAAAGCAAAACAGGTTCTAGATAAAAACTCACTTCACATGCTGTACTGTTCTCTAGTTTCACCATACTTAACCTACTGTGCTGAGGTGTGGGCTAACAATTTCAAGAGTTCTCTACAATCTCTATTCATTCTCCAAAAAAGAGCAGTCAGGGTCATTAACAGAGCAGGTTATAGGGATCACACACATTCATTGTTTCTTCAGTCAAAACTGTTCAAATTCAAGGATGAAATAGAATATCAAACAGCACAAATCATGTTCAAAGCCAAAAATAATCAACTACCAGGAAATATTCAGGGTATGTTCAGTCAGAGAGGGAAAATAGAACTTAAGGGGGTTGTTTTATTTTAAGAACGTAAAAGTGAGAACTACCAGGAAAAGCTTGTGTGTGTCTGTTTATGGGGTAAGAATGTGGAACAGTCTGCATGATGAACTGAAACATCGTCCAAACATAGAGCAGTTAAAAAAATATGTATAAAAATATGATTTTTGAAAGGTATAAAGATGAAACTGTATAAATAGCGCTGACAGTTGACACAGCCTCATTTTTGGTTTTTGTTTTTTTTCCTCTTTTTTATGTATTTATGTATTTATATTTTCTTTCTTCTCTTGAGTATTATTATTTCTATTATATTATTAGTATTTGGTTTGTTTTGTTTATGTTGTGATCATTCTTCTTCTTCTTCTTATTATTATTATTTGGAAGCGGGTTAATTAATAATTATTGATTAATAGTGTAAAGTGAAGGGGTGGGACGAGACAAGTTTCGACCTCCTCCCACTCCCTTTTGAACATGCAAATGACAAATTTATTTGGCTCTTTGGTTGTTGTTTGCTTTTTCTGTTTACTTTTTGTTCATGTCTTTATTTTGTTCTGTGTTTATTTATTTGCTCATGTTCAAAATAAAAAAAAAAGAAAATAAGAAATAAGAATCAAAATTTTGGTGATTAAAAAAGGGGTTACATCACAATATATGTTATTTTTTGGTAAAAAGCTGACATTCAGAGTGTAACCTTCATTCTATTGCATTACATTTGATAAAGAAATTAAAATAGTTTTAAGACTTATTACCTTTCTAACAGGTCATCTAGTAATCTGTAGCCCGTTACATTTGAAAAGTAACCTTCCCAGTAGTGACAGGGCCCAGGTGGTGGTATCTGGTGAGCAGGCGAGACGTGAGCGACTTCATGTAAGACAAGAACTACAGGTTGGATATCACACTACACACGATGGATCTTTGCACTGACAAATCATTATGAATCCATGATAATTCACATTTCCTCAGGTTCTGAATGTATATATTGAACTCCAGATTTATGTTAATGCTGGAGTCGTCAAGGTCTTCTCAATAGATTACTTTGAAATGACACTGGAAGGGACACATGGGGGGAGTTGAAGAAGGTTAACTCAGTCTGACCTTGAGACGCTGTGATGAAACTGAAAGATTACTGCATTAATGGTGAAACTCATTTCCTAAATGGATCGCTTGCCTTTTTATACACAGAAATATCCAACACAGAGGAGATGTGTTCTGCTTCATTCAAGCCAACAACAATAACATGGGACAGTGTTCGACTAAGCATGCGTTTTACTTGATGTCAAAATGACATACTTGTTGTTACATGAAATCTAAAACCTGTTCTGAGTCAGTCTGAAGAAATATGAAAAATTACATAGCAGGATCAATGATGTAACTGTACCTTTATGTATAAGACATTCCTCAGAAAAAAGAGGAAAAAATCATCTAGATACCTTGGTGCACAAAACAGGGCCTTGAGAAGGGCAATGTGTTTATTGTCCCAAAGGGAAATTCATTTTCACAAACTGTCACAGGGAAAAAGAGGAACACCACCACCACTAAACAACATATGAATGCACACACAATGCACAAATAAACAGCATTTAAAAAAAAAAAAAAACATCACCAGACACCAAACAACGTATGAATACACACAAAGTACCAACACCACCAGACACTGAACAACCAACACTTATAAAACGCTCAGGAGGGCTGGGCTACTTATTGAGTGCTAAGATGGCGGATGGGACAAAGCTCTTGCTGAAGCGTGCCCATCACCATCTCAGAGTCCTGCATCTGCGGCCAGACGGCAGCAGTGTGAAGCGTGGGTGGAGAGGGTGTGGGCTTTTAATTTGGCACACGGTGAACATGAAAACCTCAATGCCACCAAAGAAAATTCTGTCTTAGCCGGTTGTGCAACACACAAACTTAAGGACAAATGTAGGTAGGCTGAAGCCTTCAGGTTAGCCCCAGAGGGAAGGTCGCGACACTCATTCCTCATTCCTCATGTACCACAAGATGCAGAAAAGCCCAGTTTAAGGTCAAAGACACATGGACACACCCCAGCAAATAATAATAGACAGATAAATAGACAGACAGATGCGTCATTACTGGTCAGACTCAGGATCACAGGAACTCCAAGACGCTCAGTGCATTTCAAAGGAATATAAAATGACACCATTAAAGTGGTTGATATTTTGTCTGCTTTCATGTCCAAAATGAATGACTCACAGGATATGAAGGATATGTTACTATCCAAAAGTAGTCTGGTGCATAGGGAGCACTTGCACAAGTGAGGCCTTTTTAGTTTCGGAGATGACATCGGCTGCATCATGTGCCCAGCTGTGACATCAACACTGTCAAAAGACCCTGCTCAGACTACGGCTGTCACAAGTTCAGAATTCATGACAGTGACAGTATTGAAATGTCTATGGAAAATTTTAATTTAAAATAATGATATAATGCTATCGATCAAACTCATTTTGAACTTGTTTATTGTGTGTTTTGTCTTTTTTGATAAATAAATGACACTCAAAATACGTGTAAGGACATGAAGAGAGAGTCTGTAACCATGTCGGGGGTGTGTTTTCTGTGTGTGTGTGTGTGTGTGTGTGTGTGTGTGTGTGTGTGTGTGTGTGTGTGTGTGTGTGTGGTGTAGGGGGAGGGAGACAAAGCGAGAATGGAAAGAAAGTTTGACAGGTGCTGGATTATCTCCATGATATAATCATATACATATTATTTACAGTATATCAGTATTTCATCTTTAAAATATCATTGTCATCATCAGCTTTATCACGACACCAGTAGTTCAGACCTGGTGTTTTGTATGCAGATATATGCAGATTGTGTTCAGTTGAGATGTTCACATGTGGCATTAAAACTGCCTCGAGTGACCTCGATACAGATGACTTCCACCACAGACCACGTTTCACACACTCTCACTTTATTTTTATGGAATGTGAATGTTCCCTTACTTTGAGTGCTCATGGTAAGGAAATGTTATAAAAAAACAAAGGGAAAAAAAGGGGCCAACCATGTTGTCAGCATTTTTCAGGAAATTTCAGCTTCTTTCAAATTTTACTTAGAGACAATACACAAACCTGAGTCATATGGGCCAGGCGGGAGACTGACAGTCAATTCAAGGCATTTATTCTGCCTTAAAATAATCAGTAATATTATAAAGTACTAAGAAATATTGATAATTCTGTCTTCATATTCTAACCATTTTACCATTTATTGTATACCTTTTTTTTATTTTGAGACATCTATATTATAAATTATATATTATCCTCTCACTCTCTGTAGTGTAATATGATCAAGTCTGCAGCCTTACTCCACATCTGTCGCTGTGTCTGCCAGTAATCCAGCTCCAGATAATCTGGATCATGAGAGAGAGAGAGAGAGAGAGAGATATTTGACTTTAAAAATCCCTTTATTGCTCAATAATACACCAATACACCTAAAAAAAAAAAAAAAAAAACAGTACAAATCAGTACACATTATTTCCATTCAGTCACTATAGTATTTTCATTGGTTATATAATCTTACAAGGATCAGCTCCCATCACAGCCCACCTACAGTAACACTTCTAATGGGTATTTTCAACTAGAAGTCGAGCTGCCACAGCGCTGTTACACGCCTGCTCCTGGGCTGCAGACTCCACAGCCTCCATCCTGTTGTTTCTGCTGAGCCCCACAGCTCACTCAGCTGCAGCAGATATGTTTATTAGGATCCACACCTCCTTCTTCTCTGCTGAATAATGTGCAGCAAAACTAAAAACTTGCCTTGTGCCACTCCACAGTTGTACGACTCTGTATAATAACTTGGATAAGCATTTCAGCAATGCAGAGCAGTATAAGTGTAGGTGTGCTAGTTCTTCAGTGTCACTATGGCTAGGATCCAGGTGTGCAACATTTGTAGCTACTGCTCCATGTGCTCAGTGCCTCTCAGGGACTTACCTGGGTCAAAAAGCTCAGCCTGCCTCAACTCTTTAATTCCTGCTGGGAAATGAAAATGTGTCACCGAAATACGAATAAGGTACACTGTTTTATTCATCTCTTTTCATCCCCCCACAGTCATCCAACTGTGGAGTTCTACAAGACAGAAGATCCTCCTCCTCCCATGCCCCAACAGCAGAGGCAGCAGTCACAGATGGGAACAGATATCCTCCATCATCATCCCACAGGTCAGAAACCTGTATGGCAGCCGAGATAATCCAATGTTGGCCATCTCTGTCTATGAAACTTTCAGCAGGTGCCCCAGTTTGACACAGCCCGCTTCATGCAAAGCACTCCTTACAACAGCTGGTAACAGGGTCAACTTCAACTCAATGGAATCACTATTACAAAAAAAAAAAAAAAAAAAAAAAAAAAAAAAAAAGTGGCTCCTCAACTCCTCCACTGCTTTATGATCTCTTTCAGCCTTCAACAACTGTCAAGCTTGTGAAACTGCATAGTAGAGTGGGGTGAGTCCATTAAGGTCAACTTCTACATGTCTCAAAAAACCAGCTCTTTGTAAGATCAGTTTCCTGCCACTTCAGCGCGTGATGATACAACAGCCTCTGTGCTGCTGTTAACCTAAAAGCCATTATCCTGGAGGACATCAATTAAACCTTGCCCCCCCCCCCCCTGCTCCGGCAACTACAGCACAGCAACACGTATCCAGAGCTGTCCAGACCAGAAAAACATCTACTCGAGTTCTCTGGAAATCTTCTGAGGCCTCCAGGTGGAGGTCAGACAACAAGTTTGTGCCACAGCATTGAAGCACAAATTACTGATGACCCAAACTCGTCCCCTGTGACTGTGAAGGAATTTTCCCCTGACCGCTGTGACCCCGAGGTGCTGTCTGAAGCAGTCAGGGTCAGGCTCTGTAGCTGCAGGTCACCTTTAGGTAAGGATGTCTCCTTTAAATAAGGCATGTAGGTGAGCGACCCTGGAAATTGTTGACACTTTTAGTGCTTATTACGTACCATGCGGGGGCCCCTGTTTTCTCTCTCCCGGTGCCAGTGACATACTTGGTTTCCACCTGTGCGGTCCAGTCATGTGGCTCACTGGCTCCCTTGGAGAACGGGCCAAATATAATTCGGGGCCCTCAATAAAAGCAGCACGCCCTCAGATTTCAGGCCCTTTTTTGTTTTCTCTGCTCTTGGCCTGAGTGAGCTGTTGTGCACTGAGCAAATGTTTGTTAAAGAAGTTATGAGGTGAGCGGTTGAGGACTACAGTAGAGTTGGGCTACATTTTTTACACTCACGTTGTAAAACATTTCTAGAAACACGAGGATTAGTGGTTGGTGCCCCCTCTGTATGTTTCGGTGAAGCCACATTGTTAAAGCTAAGCCAGTCCGGTGTTTTGTTTGTGATTTTGATTTCAGGGTTAGACATCTGTCAGGCCTGGTTTTGCTGTGTTGATTTCCTTTTGTTTGACACAACCTGTAGTTCCATCCTTCCCCACTTTATGAGAACCTTGTAATTTTTGAAAATAGAACAATGAGCTATAAATAAATAATTTTCAATACTACTGTGGCTGCTTTAAAATTGTTGGTTGTTGTGTTACTGTCTCTTCTTCCACCCAGATTCTAAAGGGGATGTAATATGCTCAAACTCTCTTCGTCTCAGCTGAGCATCAATAAACATCCTCAGTGTACGACATCAGTCTCCTGACATCCTTCACTCTAAGAGTTGACCAGGACCTCGCTTGTCTCCATCACAGTGACAACTGAGGAAGCAGCCATTTCCACTGAGACAACTTGGCACAGACCTTCTCCTTCCCAAGTCTGTTCTTGAAAATCCTTTGTACCCAAGAATACCCCTAAAAACTCTCAT
This sequence comes from Myripristis murdjan, assembly GCF_902150065.1. Classification (NCBI taxonomy): domain Eukaryota; kingdom Metazoa; phylum Chordata; class Actinopteri; order Holocentriformes; family Holocentridae; genus Myripristis; species Myripristis murdjan. Next base: position 2,180,337 of record NC_043992.1, on the reverse strand, counting down.
TCCAGTCTTCCCCACTGCAACCTTCCAGACAGACTGGGCACTGTTTGCTTTAGCCGTCTCTAAACTTTACTCTGGAGCTGGAAGCAGTTTCATCCAGTTCCAAACAGTGAACTGGAGTTGGAGCAGCTCCCTGCTCCCTGATGAGAATATTCACATCAGCAAAAGCTGACACCACTTCAGAAAGGTGTGAGGTTTCCTGTAAAGAGACACCTTGTGCTTTATTAGAAATATCATAACTAAAACCCCAGAAATACTTGATAACAACCAGATATTTTTTTTCAGACAGACATTATTCTACTTGGCAGGCATCAGAGGGTCATCTTCTGTTGACTCTGTGTAAAACTAGTTTAATACAGAGAAAGATGAAAGTTTTTTGACTTCAGAAAGTAATGTTTTTAAGAAAAAATATTGCATTTGTTTACACAAGGAATAATGCAGAAACATTCCAGAGCATCCCTGAAGCATCCCACTTTTATTTGTGATTTAGTGGATTGTTATTTATTTTTTCTCAGTTATCTAAGATGAATTTTTATCTTATGAATTACATTTTTGGTTGGTGTTGGTTGTGTGTCTTTGTGATTGTGCTATGTATTGTTAGTTTTAATATATAGCATGAATTTTTCCAGATGTGAATGTATCTCTTGTTATTGAAATGCTGTTTAAAAATACTTAATGGAGACAACAGGAGGAGTAGCTCATGTTATAATAGAGTAGCTGATGGAGATCAAACTATTCAAACCAACACATCTGTGAGCCGAGCCCTCATCCCACACAGCAGAGGCACAACAAGCAAAACAACTGCCCTGACATTGGACAGGCCTGTCTTCGCCCCCTCAGCGGGATTTGGTCTACTTAAACCTCCTCCCACCCTAACCATACAAGACAGCCTGCTATCATTTACAGTCATTTCAGCCACTTAATATATCCATCCCCAAAACCGCAAGCTTTGAGAGCTGAAAACAAACAAACGTGGTCGGCTTTGTTGTAGACCTTTTCTTGATCAAGGGGGGGAATAAAGCTAAAATTTAAAACCACATCAGTCACTAATATCCAAAATGTCTCTAATGAGAAATAGATTGCCCATAATGCATCTTCCATGTTTACAATAAATCTGATACATGCATTATTATTTCAAGATAGCACCTGTCTTGTTTAAAAAAAAAAAAAAAAAAAAAAACTATAGGGGAGATTGGGGTACATAGTGCCAATTTTTACTTAAAGTGCCTTTAAAGCGAGGGGATTACAGTAATGCCTCCAACTAAAATATGCACATATAGTTTAGGATGTTGTGCATCCCTGGGAACAATCACTTTGGATCTTATATAAACTGTTTGAGAAATATAGCTTTCGAAAAAAAAAAAAAAAAAAGTGGTTTTGTGGCACAATTTGCCCCCGGTGTGGGGTAAATTGTGCCATTAGAGAGAATACACTGGGGTAAATTGTGCCATCGATAACTGAAGTAAAACAGATCATTTTAATCTCACAAATGATAATGCTATATAAAAGCAAAACAAATTCAATACAAAAATTATTTATTTAACATTTATTTATTATTTTAACAAGATCACAGGACACTTTTCTATAACAATGCCGAGCGCCACATGAACACATACCCAGAACAAAATAGGAATTCCAAAATGAGCATCTGCAAATCATCTTCATCTGAATCTGAATAGTTTTAGTGATCAAAGGTAAGAAGAAAATGTACAATAACAATAAAATACAATAAAGTAATATATAGTATATAATCACAAGTTGTTCCACTGGCACAATTTACCCCAGGCCCTTTGGCACAAATTAGCCCAAGCCCACCATTTTGAAAAAAATGCATCCCCCAGCTGTTTTGTTCAAACACAGCAATCAAAAAACCTTGATCATGGAAATTTTACTTTGGAGGGCAAAAAAAATGTTTTTTGAACTTAAATGTTCTTACCTCTCAAGCCATGTGTCTCCCTTCTTTGAAGGATGAGTGAAATGGATGCCTCTTCAAAAATATGTGGTCACATGACCAACTTCTTCTATGGTTTTCTAGATAACAGGGGTGGCACTACATGCCCCTTGGCACAAATTACCCCACTCTCCCCTATTAAGTTTTTTCTTTTGTACAGCTTCATCAGTTAAAGCCATTTCTATCTCTCCCCCCATTAATATTTAGAGGCAAGGCAGAACAGACAGAGAGAGAAAGATCGCCAAGAACAAGAGGAAAGGAAAAGACAACAGGTGATGCATGATCATTATTTATTCAAAGACTTTACTTTTCACACATTTTTGTTCTTTATCTGACTTCGCTGCCTTCCTCAGAGCAGCAACCTGTTTTTTTCAAGGTGAAAATGTTTCTTTTCATCAAAGTCCAGTCCACACCTTCTTCGCCACACACAAACAGATTTAATGAATTTGTCAGTGTCTGTGAAGTAGCCTCTAAGTTTAACAGCTTTACCCAAAGTCTCGTCCAAAAAGCCATTAACTTCCTGGAGCCTGTGCAGATCACTGCCACAGCCAGTGCTGCTTCAGTTTCACATGCAGCATCAGAATGTGTTTCATACTCCATTACTCCATGCCATCAGCATCACTCTGCGCCTGGCTGTGGGGAGTGAGGTCTCTGCAGACACTAAACCCCTGGCTCTTCTTGCACCGCCCCCCTGCTCAGCCCCCCTCACAGCTGCAGAGCTAACATCATCCGCTGTGGGTGAAAACGCCGACTCATCCTGGCTGTTTTCCTCATTTTTTCCATTTACTGCACTGACATTTAGCTCGTCTGCCGCCGCAGTCTGAGTGTGTTCACCCCTCCTGCCTTCAGCAGTCTGTGCAGGATGAGTGACTGTCGGCCGGCTGTTGATGCGGCAGGCGAAGGGCTGGTGATCAACATCTCCACACTCAAAGCACCTCCAAGTTTGAGCTAGTGTGCACCTTGAAAAAAAAAAAATCTTCACGTTTCACCCTGAAAGACACATCTAGAGACGTGTTGAGGAATCTAGAAACACGTAAACCTGCAGAGGGACTGAACAAGAGAAAGTTTGGGGTCATCAAAAATCATGAAAGCTCCTCACCTGATCATGCAGAGACAACAGAGGAAACCATTTTTAAAACCATTTTTTTTCTAAACCAATAAATGATTAAAACGCATTATAATCCATCACTAATTCATTTTCTTTCTTTATATTTCCTGTCCTGGTGTGGAAACATGTCCACTACCATGCCAATAAATCTCAATGAAGCCAATCAAGCAAACATTTTTCTTGTGTTATGACTTTTTATTGCTGAGAAGAATCTAGGATTCTCACTTGCATCTATAGGTCAACATTATATTTACCTCAACAATAAGGCACAAAGGCCTTTTCCTTCTGATTTGATTTATTTTGTTATTACTATTAAAAGTAACATTTCAAATCAACGTGAACATTTGCACATCTGTCAGATCTCCTGTCAGCCAATGAACCCTTTAGTATTTCATTTTGATAAATCACAAAGTTGTTGATTGTTTTAAAATTCACAGCAATCTAAGTTTTGATTAATCATTCCAAGAAGCACACGAAAATTCTCTATTTTTTCCCATGTAAAATATTCCATAAAATAGCACGATGGATATGAAAGCCTATATATTACCATCAAATTTGCTAGGAAGCTGCCTGTCGAACTTTGTCATTTTAGGCCATTTTTCTGCTCAGTGTATTATTTTTTTATGGGGAACAAGTACAGGAAACACTGACATGTGTACAACAGTGGCCGATATGCTGTACATATGAGTATGGCCAAAGCTAATTTCCAACAGCTGTTCCTTGATGGGCACTGATGGTCTAAGTGGTCATTACTTTCATGTTACAATTACAAATCAGTGCACATAATAAAACCAGAAATGCCAAACATCCATAACAACACACATAGAACAGACAAAACAAAACACAATGCATTAAACCACGAGTACATCATATACAGTAGCTGGTATACAACCTTAAATTACAAAAAAACAAAAACAAACAAACAAAAAAAAAAACTACTGTTTCTGGTGATTGCTTTGTGAACTGTATGAAACTACAACCACTGCACCGTTTCACCTGTGGGGCCTTGCTTTAGGTTTAATCCTTAATGACTTCTGAGAATTTGCAGGGCGTCCCAGAGAAGAGGTACCCCGCCTCGAATGGAGAGATAAGAAAACACAACTCACATCCACCTCTTATTTTTATTTATTTATTTTGAATCTTTCTTCCTCCTCTTAATGAGTTCAAGTGTACGGACTGCCTTCGCTGTAGATTCTAAAAACTGCATTCAGTTCAGTTGTTCAGTCTGCTGGCTGTGTTTACTTTTTTTTTTTTTTTTTTTTATTGAGTTATTTTGGTGAGAAGTTTCATTAAAGAACACAGAAAGTCAAAGTCACCTCATTATCTGTCTGCCTTCCTGTTTCTCTTTGAGAGGAAAAGAAAAAGATAAAGAAAAGAAATAAAGCGATGGTTGCCTGGCTTTTAAAAACTTTTTTCTCCTTTTTCCCTTTTCCCTTTTTCTGTTCTTCCCTCTGTCTGTTTTCTGTCTCTCCGCCCTCTCAGCAGCGGAGCTATTAATTGAATCCTTATGTAATAAAAATGTGTCTGTCAGCAGCATTTAGTCCATTAGAGACCTCAGGAGGCACACTCAGTCCTGCAAGCCTCTTCCTTCTCTCCCGAGTTCCTTCACATTTCTGTTGTTTTTTCAACCTCCTTTTTATTAATTCATTTGTTCATCCTCTTTTCGTTGTTTTCTCCTCACTTTCATTGTCAAAAATCACACCTTTCCATTTTGTCAATTCATTCCTTTTTCTGCTTTCTTTGCATTGTTCCCTGAGCAACCTTTGCATCCTTCACTCAGCAGAAAAACTTCCTCTATCAAAATATCTTCCCAACTCACTTCTCTCTTGTTCTCAGCAGGGGCGGCTCTTAATAAGGTCGACTTAGAAAAAAAATTCAGCTCGCAACGGGGGAGGGGAAGGGAGAGGGGGGGAAAGGAAGAAAGTCTCTGCTACACACAAACACACACATACATGCAAACATAAATCCTTGCACACACAAAGATGCATATGCATGAATGCGTACAAGTACACTCCCCACAACAAACACACAAAAGATTTGTATTTGGAAAGATGAAAGGAAAAGTACTGGGCGGAAATGGGCTGCCGTTGCAAATTCAGTTCAGCTAGAATATCTCATGCTTCAGCGTTTACCATTATATATAGATTTTGCATTTCAGGCATTCAGCTGACAAGCTTATCTTAAAGGAATACTCCAAAGTCTTTGGCAAAACACCCTTTTTTTCTGACTTCCCCAGACTGACACAAGATGTTCAGTACCATTTTCACCTCACCTCGTCCAGTGGCTCATTTCCTACGGGTAGCATTTCCTGTTAGCTTAGCATAAAGACTTGAAGTCGATGGGAGTCGTAAGCATAGTTCTGTCAAAGTAAAAAAATAAACTTACAGCAACTCTGAAGCTGTCTCATTAGCACAGTAGATCATGCTGAGCAGGGGCGTCGTAGTGGGGGGAAAAGCGGGACTGAGTACCCAGGGCCACAATGGGGAGGGGGCCCTCGAAAGGCCTGAAATAAAACGGTTTGCCTATTGGCCGGCTATACAAGGGCCCAATAAGATTTCTTTTCATGGGGCCCAAAATCCCTGGCGGCACCCCTGATGCTGAGTAGAAATACATGCTGTTTTTTTCCTTTGCAGGTACTGCAGGTGGGCGGGGCAGAGTGAGAACACCTCATTTCATTGGCAGAAGTGACACACCTGAGGCCTGTGTGTTGGAGCAGCCTTCAGGAACCCTCTGGAGCTCCGTCTCTCTGTCCGTCTTGCCTGAGACAGCTGGCTGCTGCTGGTCTGTGTTGCTGCACCATACAACACTGCCCTACCACACTCTGCCACCCATGCACTCACTCACACCGCTGACCTACTGATTACACACACCATGCTTACTTTAGGTTATCTGTACATTTATTGATTTACTTCAGTAAAGTCATTTGTTAGCTGTTCTCTTTGTGTTCGTCTCCATCCTTGGTCATAGCAGCAGGCAATAGCGGTTTTTGGCATGGGCGAAGCAGGCAGCCGCCCAGCATTTTTTCATGTTATGTTGGGGGCAGCACGAGTGCCAAAAAAAAAAAAAAAAAAAAAAAAAAAAAAAAAAATCATCAGCACTGCAAATCAGTTTTCTATTACTGTATTCATCAGAATATAAGACGATATTTTTTCCATTGAAAATGCCCTGAAAAAATGCCCTCGTCTAATATTGGGGGTCTAAGCAAATCCACCTGTATTGTACTTGCATATATAAACCAGTACGTAGGCTCGCCTGATGCCGCGATTACCGGCGAATGGCCACATTGTGCAGTCAGTAATCAACCATGTTGTCTGTGTCATTGTCTGCTGTGCTGCTGCAGCAACCTATGAACAAAAGTTGATTTATAATGAAAGGCAGGCTATATATGGCAATATGTGTGCGCCGCTCACCAGTTACACGGAAGGGCGCAAGGCAGTAATTTCACCTTAACATGGGCAGAGCCGCCACTGGTCGCATGGCCCAGCTGAGACACATTGCTTTGGATGAGGAAGACCCACACCTCCAACACCCACTGCCAACCTTGATGAGCAGTTTTTTTTTGTTTTTTAAAAAAAAAAAAAAAAAAAGCCCCTGCCTTCTCTTAATGCCAGGTACACACTGTGCGATTCTGGGCTGTGCCAGACCAAAGATGACCGTCGTGAAAGAAATGTGGCGATATATTTGGCCTCGACTCCAAAACGGTGATTTGGTGCGACAGCTCCTACACTAACCAACCAATAGGAATGCAGCATGAAATGACGCATTGATCAATGCAACACCGGCGCTAAACACAATAATGGAAGTGAGATGAGCAAGAAGAAGTGTCTGGAACTTGAACAAAGAAGAAACTCTTGTCGAGTTATGGCAGAGGAAGCCTTGTCTATATGATGTGTCCTCCAGCTGTTACCATGACCGCTCCAAGAAGGACGCAGCATGGAAAGAAACAGCAGAGGAACTGCAGCTCCTGGGTGAGTAACAAGCGCGGCTAGCAAACTCACCACAACTTTTGTGGTATGTCAAGTGTTAAATGAAAATATTTTGCACATTAAACCTTTCTGTTCGTTCATTTATAATCCCTTCCTTACAACACAACAGGTTATGAATATTAATTTTTTAATTTGTATTATTAACTGACACTTTATGAATACTGTGTGTTTGCATTTTTTAATTAACACAATACAAGCATCAGTGCGGTGTTTCAGTATCACTGTTCATACCACAGTGGACTGCAAAGCTTGACAGAAATTGCTTCACCAAAAGTTTGAGGTTCAGATTTCTTGTACTTCAGGAAACTCTGCAAAGCTGTGATACTGGCAAAAGTAAATGCTCTGTTATTATAAGTTGGTAGTTGATAAATTGTGCTTATGAAGACAGTTTAAAATCTACTTTTGCAGACAGTATAGTGCTTATGTGGACAGTAAACACTCTAACCACTTTGTGAGGTATAGCTGCACAATCGAATCCAATCCAATGCAACTGTTGTGCCATAAAGTTTCCTTTCCTGCTGCCTATAATGCTCAGCTTTTCTTCTTGGCACAGTAATAGAGGTGTTCATTCAGTTCTATGTTTGGCATTGAGCTCGTAGTTAGTGCTGCTGTTGGACTGGACTGCACTTTACTGAGAGCTGTTTCTAATACTCTGTTCCCATCAATGTGTATGAAACACCTCTGAAAACTATAACCTCAATACAAATATATAATTACATTTACACATTCATTATAATGTCAACAAAAACTAAGCATTATAAACTTTGTAAAAGGTAGAATATATGGCAGAGCTGTTGCACTGAACTGCATTAGATTGTACAGCTGTACCTAATAAACTGGACACTGTAGCTGTGCCTGTGCAGAGAGTAGAGGTTATGATTATGTGGACAGCATTAGTTGTGCGTTTGCAGACAGTATAAGTGTTGCTCTTTAGGTACACTGCAAAAAGTCAAAATCTTACCAAGATTATTTGTCTTATTTCAAGTAAAAATGTCTTATTTCTAGTCAAAATATCTCATTACACTTAAAATAAGACATGATAAGCTCAGAAATTACTTGTCTTTAGACAATTTTCACTTGTTTCAAGTGAAAATCTACTTGAAACAAGTGAAAATTAGCTTGAAACAAGAAACAAATTTTGCCAATGGAACAAGCAAATTTTTTCCTTGTGACACAAGTGAACAAGTAAAAATTGTTCCATTGGCAAAATTTGTTTCTTGTTTCAAGTAAATTTTTACTTGAAACAAGTGAAAATTGTCTAAAGACAAGTAATTTCTGAGCTTATCATGTCTTATTTTAAGTGTAATGAGATATTTTGATGAGAAATAAGACATTTTTACTTGAAATAAGACAATTAAACTTGGTAAGATTTTGACTTTGTGCAGTGTATTATTTGGGGGGCTCTTAAAAGAGCCTTTTGGTTGTGTAGAGCTCTACACGTTTTCTTGCCAAGGAACAGCACCCTCCTGGCAAAGGTGTGAGGTGAAGCTCTCTCTCACACGAATGGCCTCCCTTGTGGCGTCGGTTGACCCCGTCCTGCCAACAACCTGGAGAACGCCATGTGAATATGGTCTGTTGAACACTCTCAGCCAGAGGGACATGTTTTATGTCCTTAAGCATAGGTCCTGCCCACGAGATTCAGCTCAACAGCAAGCAAAACTTTTGGATTTGCATTTTGATCACAAGTTTAACAGCAATAAAACATTTTTTCATTGCACTGTCGATAGTTTGCTCTCGAATCTATTTTTGATTGCAAACCTATTTTGTATGATTGTATAAAAAAGAAACAAAAGTCACTCCATATATTTTTAATCAGCCATCAGTGACAAAACACTTGCTATATACCTTAAAGTTTCAACCTCTAGGGGGCAGTGCAGCAGGTGTTCTGCCTTCGTGATTTAGTGTTGAGTGACTCTTAAATATGTGCATCAATGCTGGCTTTTCAATATGAAAAGCTTTCTTGGTCTGCTGACTCACTACAACACTGTAAATGGACCTTATGTGTAGCATTCAGACACAAAGACAGGGAAGAAGAAAGGGGAAAAAAATCACTTCTCAAATTGGGCAATTCAGAGAGAAAGAGACAGTAATGATGGGACACAGAAAAGTTTGAGTTGAAAACGAAACAATTGCTGAGATCTGATCGAGAGAGACACAGAGAGAGGGAGAGAGAGAGAGAGAGAGAGAGAGAGAGAGAGAGAGCGAGAGAGAGAGAGAAAGGGAGAAAAATCAATTTCCTATTCCCTGGGGGACAGATTAGCGCCACACAAACACGCATATTCACACACACTGGTCAGAGCTGAAATAACATTACGTTAAGCTTCCCAAAAAACTCATGATGTGGCTGTGTGCACACTGCAGGCTTTACCCAAATCCCTGTTTAAACCTCCTGTCCTGCTGGGAATTAGAAATTAATAAGCGTTATTACTGAGGTGGTAAATAGAATACAGCCCTCACACTAATATCTTAATGCTGAGGCAACAGTTGAATGCAGCAGCAATTTGCCTTGAATTCAGAGTCCGAGGAGAGAGAGGGAGGCTGGAGGTAAAAAGTTAAGTAAAAAGTAAAAATGGAGGAAAGCACATATGAAACTGAATTACCAGCTAAGTAATACTGAATGTAACAGAAGAGCAGAGTAGCATTTCACATCTTGCATCTTAATGAAATCACATTCTGCATTTTGATGTGATGTTGCTTCCTTAATGTGCACTCAGCGTTTCACCAATGCTGCTATCCACAAGAGTAAAAATACATTCAGTGAGCGGGAACAGCTTCAGTGTCTTGCTCAAGGACACATGGGAAAAAAATACTGGAATTCTTTCAACTCCTATCCCCATGTACAGGTTCTACGTAAGACCGTATATACATCTTTATCTATAGATATAGATCTATCTATCTATCTGTCTATCTATCTATATATGTATATATAGATAGATAGACAGATATATATGTATGTATATATATATATATATATATATATATATATAGATAGATAGATAGATAGATAGATAGATAGATCTTGATAGATAGATGTTTAAATCTAGCCATTAAGAGTCAGCTGTCTTGTGTCCTTCTTGGCCAGTGAGAATGTCCAGTTGGTGTGCTCGTTCACTTAAGTAACTGTAAAGTTGGAAAAAACTTTTTGTCCTTATTTTGTGCAACAAATGTCACAAAACATATCTGGACTCCAGTTCAGGTTTATTGTGTATCCATATCAAAATGAATACAACAGAAGGAAATTCCGTTTCTCTCAGGGTGAAAAAAAAAAAAAAATTATGCACATAAGAAACATTTTAACAAATAAATAAAAACATTCAAAGTAAACGTAAATGACAAAAACATTCAGTGCTGTAGTGAAACTGTAACATTTTGTGTATCTGTGTGTACATCATTCTTCTGTTGAGTGAAATATTCAAAGCCAAGATGCTGTTGTTTCATGACTGGAGCATCACATCAAACAAGAAAGATCTGTATGTGTTGTGCATCATTTTAGACATATTTCTCTGGAAGTCAACAGGATAAATTTGGGATCTTTTGGAATCCTGGGATTTGGGTTGGAAGGAAGCAGCATGTCATTTGTTTTAACAAACAGACACACACATTCCATTTCCCTCCAGTCCAGCGAGTCCTGGAATCCACACAAACTGCACGACACAGCCTGTTCTCTGATCTGTGTGCTGGAAGGTGGCAGTGCATATGATGTCTGAGAAACTGAGTTTCCAACTCACAGAGGCCTCCAGGTTTTTTCTTCTCTTCTTTACAACAACAGAGACTGATAAGTACTGACAGTTCTCAGTTAGAGCAGCGGAACACGTTAGAAGCTGGTTGGAGAGTGAACCATCTGCTGTAGAAAAATAAAAATAGACTCAGAGGAAGTTATCAAATGGAGAATACGACCTATCGAATGAGAGACTGAGGAAACAGGCGTGAGCATAATGGAAATTGAGGCAGTTTTATTGAAGGAGAAATGAAAAAGGAACCTGAGTGCTGTCACAGCTACCAACAACCCCAGGTAACCTGCTGTGTTAGTTTGGAACAGCCCCCGTTGTCTCAGGCTTCCAGCGCCAGCTTAGAGACGGTGAGGTGGTGATAAAGTTTGGCTGCAGGTTAGGGAAGGAAATTGCTGATCTTTAATCTAGAGTCCCAGCAGAGCCAGTCCCTCCACCCAGTTACATCATGACAGATCCTCCAGCGGCTCGCTGCTGAAAGTGAGCAGCCAGAGGGGGGCGCTCTGCTGCTCACACCTTCTGCTGTTAAAACATGCTCAGTGTCTGCTTTCATTTTAAAACCAACTCATGAAAAATTATGCTTCTCTTCAAATTGTATTTTATATTTTAATGGGATTATATGTGATAAAAAAAAATATTATTAGTACTGTTATTATTATTTTGAATGCACTAAATTATTCTACAATTAAACATCAAAATGTTTAATAAAAGATCAAAAGAAAATATGCATTTTTAATTGATTTTATTTAATAACATTAGAACCAAAAAAATCTAAATTGCTTATTAAATTAAAAGTCCTCTAACTTGTTTGTGTGTTCTCCTGGTTAGCTGACAGCTGATCTGGGACCAGTGGAGTGATGTTCCCAGCCACCAGGTGAACAGTGCACTGCTGGAGTGTGTGTGGGGAGACACACACAGCTCTGACCAGCGTGGCTCTGGTCCCTGAAGCTGCTCCAGTGTGTCCAGGACAGACTCAGCCCCCTGCAGGAACCTGGTGAGCTTCGTTGGTTGTTGTCTGGCAAGCAAACAAGACAATACTCCCCCGATGCTTAATGAACCAGATCTAATGGCTGCTAATGTTAATGACAGCACTACCATGCAATGGATGCAGTGTGCTCGTACTAGCCTCAGAGCGAATGCCAGCACATGCATAATGCCCGTTTGTCCTGGCTGCTACAACACAGCTATCACCCTTCTGAGTTTACCTGAAGAATCATCAGAGAATTATACTGCAGCCCCTTTATTGTCATTGATTCATGACTTCCATTACACTAGTGCAAAATGTAAGTGCTGCAAAGTGTTCAAAATCTCTTCCACCACCAGCACATCAAATGAAGAACAAGTGATTTAGGCATTTTCACACTGTGTCCATAACTCAGGTAGAGGTAAGGCTGATCAGCAAAGATTTCCTTCAATGGCATTTGTTAACGGCTGCACAAGCTGTACACAAATGAAGTGATTTAAGTCACCTATGGGAGCATTACTTTCCCAATGGGAACAAGAGTCATTAAATGTCATTATCTACAAGTAACATAACACTGCTCAACAGAGACTGCAATACAGATTCTGCCGTAATATTCCTGGAATCATTGCACTGTAATGGGCACACTACTATCACTGGGTAAGGACAAAATAATCCTATTCATCGTAGTCTGTAATAGTAGTACTGAGCATAGTAGCAGTAGTAGTAGTGCACATGGAAACTTTATTTTAACCATATTTCAAAATCATATCCATAGTGCCAGAGAAAGCATCTAATCTCTTATCTTCATTACCAAATATAGTATGAAGAGCTCCTTACTGTTAATGAGTACTAATGCATTTCTCATAAGACAATAACCATATGTTGCACCAGTATCTGAACTAAATATACTATACTATATATACACACATACACCCTTACCTTCAGGTTCAATCACAATGTCATCTAAGGTTTGACCTTTATACTTTGAGAGAGTCCCCTTTGGGTTCTCCACTGCCAAAAGCTATTTGCTCATTTTGGCAGGCGGTAATACTGCCTGTGCACATGAATGTGATGTCAGCAAGCTGGTCTGCCTCATTTTCTTGAAGATTAAGTACTTGAGACATTGTTGCAACGTGCTTACAGAGCCTTGTTGAGGTCAAGACCTCGGGATGTTTGGCACCAATCTCCCTTGCAAACTTCTGGATACATTCTCCCCCTCTGGAAGCTGATAACGCTCCTGGTCTCACAAACATGTAGATGTTCTCTTTGGGGACTCAACATGTTTCACGAGTGCCAGCTAGGAGCTCCATAACTGAGACCACTGATGGTTTTAGGAGCATAGGGAACTCTCTTCCTCGTTTTCCCCTGATTTCTACTCTGGTGAAGAATTCACACATCTTGTTCTCAAGTGGGCAAAGACAAGCAGCCATGTCTGCATTGAGTTCTGACCTTCTCCTTGCTTTGAAAATGGCCAACTCCATTCTTCACATCTCTCCCTCTCTTCTTCTGCTGAAAATGACCACCTGAGCAAGTGTCACTTTGGCAAGTGTTGCATAGTTGTTTGCAGAGGGACAGATTTTCAGCATTCTTTCAGCAACGACTTTAACAAGTCATAGTCAAAGGTACAATCTGTGGTGCATTCCACTTAGCCTCTGTCAGAGTGGATTTTGTGCCTCTGGCAATTAATCCCTTCCATCTGAAGCTTTTAATGGGCATGAATTCTTGAGCATATTCTACAAGACTCCGGTCTCTGTCAGCTGTGCACAAATTTTCACCCTCTACAAGATCATGATTGAAATTTGCAGGATTGATGAGGTCCTCTGCTGTCTGGATAGGAGTTTTCTTCTGAGCCACAAATAACAGCTGCCAAAGTTCTGGCAGTCTTTGTCTTATGTAGCCATGTCTGTTCTTTCTTGTCCCATTTAGATCAAACAGGTGTTGTCCAAGTTGGTAATTTTGGATCATCTGAGTGACCTCATCGTAGTTAACGCAGGAAATCACACACATCTTAGTTAGTTAGTTAGTTAGTTAGATACTTTATTCATCCCGAAGGAAATCTTCATGCCCTCACTAATCTCAGTGAGTTTTAAGGGCAGATTTGGATCGAACTCGTCCCTTCCCAATGCTGGATTCATCACCAATGTCTGTCTTCGCTGAGCAGATATTCATGTGCTTCCACAATGTTTTCTTGGCATAGAGTACTTGAGTTAAGGTGCTTCGCATAAATACATAAATAACACAATAAAAATCTGGAAAAATAAAAACTAAATATACATATAATAATAATATACACAGGTGGGATTCAAACCCCAGTCACTGCGATTGGGACTAAACCCTGGTATTTGGTGCGCACGCTTTACCGGTGAGCCACCGGGGCACCCCCTCTCTCATAATTTTGACATTGTGGGCAAAGTTTCCAGGTCTTCTAAGAATGTTCAATGCTGAACATCAACAGTATATCAAACTCCTAGTAATTACTAGTATACTAGTAATTACTAGGAGTTTGATATACTGTTGATGTACTCTTTTCAACTTGTGTATTAATACACAAGTGGGCAAAGAAAAGGCAAAGGGCAAAGAAGAAAAAGTTTGGAACAGAGAGCAATTTCTGAGAGATGTTCTTGCACATAACTCATAATTAAGATGATTCTGTGCTCAGTAGTGTAATATAGAGAACATGCATCCAACACCAACATGCTTGTTGAAGTCAAGTCTCCTTCTCAAGTGTTAACCTCAAAGCTGGGGTCGACAGCTTTGGAGAAATGAACACAAATCTCCCCGTAACACCTCCCTACCAAAGAGACTAAGGCATAGCATGAGAGAGTGGCAAATTTAAAAAAAAAAAAAAAAAAAAAAAAAAAAAATCCCTATTTTTAATTGTTTTTTAACACAAAACAAAGATGCCAGCACAATATACTTTTTACTAAATAATTTGGCAGCAAAAAAAAATGTACTGTCAGTGTTGGCTAGTCACTGATGACTGAACTTTGAAAATTCCACACATTTCACACAAAATATAGCTCTGCTAGCTCAGTCTAGTTGTTATGGAAACATATTTCCACCAGGGAAAAAAAAATCCCATGGTAAATCATCATTTTGAGATAAAAAGTCAAAATTATGAGATTAAACAGCCATTATTATAAGATAAAAAGACATAATTATGAGATAAAGTTTGTGGTAGCCATCAATGTGCCAGGCGTAGTTTTGACCACAGCTGTGGTAAATATGCCTTTGCAGTCTGTTTCTTGACCTCAGATCAAAACCTGCATCATCCAGTAACTGTGGCAATATTCAAACTGTTTCTCTGTCGGTCATAATTCCATGTGACCAACATTTCTCTGGTGCAAAGAGCTACTGTACTTTAACCCTCTATTGCAGGGGTGGGCAATTATTTTTTCCAAGGGGCCACATGAGGAACCTGAGCTGTGTTAGAAGGCCGAACCAACAATAACCTGAACTTAACTATGTTTAATATAAATTTTCTCCAACTGTAAAGAGCAGTAAATTCTATAATTCTGATTATGCTAATGGTTATTAAAAGACTAAGGATATTCTATACAATAAAGATACACCCTCTCTAGTACTTCATAATTGCCTACTGTATGCATTGTATTCATTGATGCACTTAAGAATATTCATGTTCTGTGTTTATAAAAAACTTGTTCTGTAAATAGTTTGTTTACTATTGTGGTCAAAAACATTGATCTGAAGCTCAATTCTGAGGCTGTTCTGTAAATATCTTTCCAATAAACAATACATATAGCAAATTTCAGGCTTAAGCTAACATACCGGTTAAGCCCCACCCATTTCCGGTCAAACCCCGCCAACTTTTGGTTTAAGCCCCACCCACTTCCAGTTTAGGCCCCGCCCGCTCCGAGTACAGATACTCGCTCATCCCTATTCACGAGTGTCCCTCTCATACTCATACTTGCTCAGCAGGGAACTCACTGTACTGGTACTGTTCTTGACAACAGACTACCAGGTGTCAACTTGATGTGTGAGGATGAATTGAAGAGAACTGGACGTGGATCTTTTGAACAGAAGACGGCCATGGTTGGAGAAACCACCCTGCATGCTGTGAGGTGGTATGATGACCGTTCAGGCATCGGATTACATCGGAGCACACCCAGTCAATGAGGTTGATAGGTGGGATGGCAAGCAAAAGGGAATCACCAATCATCAAGTCCCCTGGCCTGCTGTGCTGAGAGAGTACAATAAGAATATGGGTGGGGTGGATCTACTGAACTCTCATCGCACTGTACCACAACAAAATCAGGTCAAAGAAGTGGTACCACCGGCTGATGTTCCACTGTTCCAGCAGCACTGGGATGAGAAAAGAGGAATGTTGACGAGGCTTTATACGTTCAAGTCGTATATCGCTGAAAGCTTGTGCAAAAGTGGCAAGAATCTGGAGCGTAAGAGAGGTCGCCCCAGTTCCACAATTGCTGGGGAGTATGAGGAAAAGAGGAGAAGAGGACCCAGTACACCCATTCCGGTCCCTGATGTGTGTCTTGACGCCACAGACCACTGGATGGAAGGTACCAGGATGCAAAGGTACACCTAAAGCCAAGTGCCAAAAATGTGACGTCCACCTCTGTTTCACATCCACCAGCAACTGCTTCCTGAGGCTCCACACAGAATAGTACAGACTGTGCTTTGTAAAAAAGAGAAACACCGATTCAATCAGTACCCCACAGGAACACACATTCACAAACACAAACACACACTGCAGCTAACCTCTGACCCAGGGGTTCTTAACCTTTTTGACCTCAGGGCCCAAGTTTTCCAGTACAGTGTGGCCTGGGGCCCATTCAGATATTAACACGTTTAATTGATCTTACTCTTGGATGGATTTGTATTCAATAACTAAATCAAATCCACTTGCAATTATTACTCTGTCAAATAAATTGCATGAGACAATGTGATCATCACAAAAACCTTTATTTTCATGTGTATGTAAATCTACACATACAACAAGACACCGAACAGGCTAACAATTCATGGAACAAATGTGCTAAGAACAAATTTAAGAACAAGTTTAAGAACAAATTTAAGAACAAGTTTAAGAAAAAAATTAAGAACATGTTTAAAGGCTCAAGACTGTCTCATAATTTCGACTTTATATCTCAAAATTATGACTTTTTATCTCATAATTATGAATTACCATGGGGATTTTTTTTCCCTGGCTGAAATGTCACGTCACCCACCACACCCCGGCACTACCTGAGAGCTGGCAGCCCTGACAGTGTTACCTTTCAGTGTTAGCAAGGTCAAGACTGACATGTCAAGTCTTCATGCTGGATAATAACAACAAAATCACTGAGGAATGTGAACCTGACAATTTTCTGTCGAATTGGTGAAGGTAAATGGATGTTTCACCTGCAAAGCTAGCTAACGTTAGCTGGCTAATTACACCCTTGCTAAGGTAACATTAGCTGGGGAGAAAACTAGCTTTTGCAAGTTATTCTGATGATAGTTAGCAGTAAACATTAGACTAACTGAGCTGCAGCACATAGGCCTGGATGAAACCCTGATCCATGCAGCAACTTTTCATTGGCTCGTCAAGTTTGCCTAGCTTAGCAAGCATTAGCAAACAAGATTTAGCTAGCTACCACGTCAATGAAATGTCAGTTTATTGTCACCACCTGGGCTGAAAAGTGTCAGGTTTCACATTTACAGTGTGTTTGCTGTCTAAACACAACTGGGTGCACACAGCACAGGCATGTTTAGGGAGAGGCATGTTGCTTTCATAGTCCAGTAATTTTAGGCCAAAATTGGGGTCAACCTAGGACAAATTGCAAGAGAAGCAAACTCAGCTGATTTTGTATCCTCAGTTTGTCCTGAGTGAGGGAAAAAAAAGTCCCAAGAAATCCCATTGGTGGAAAGTTTTGAAAATCACCTATATATAACCATATAATACTACCAATAAACGACATTTTTAACACACCGGTGAAAGGGGTTCAAAATTTTACTTTCAGATATCACTATAAAAATTCACAAGTTGATTACACACACAAAGACAAGAAAAAAAGTCAATTACAAGTTCTTTGAAATATTCTGTTTACACATGCATATCACACATTATCTGACAATGACATCACATTTTACAATATATATATAATATAGATAGATAGATAGATAGATTTTTATTGTCATTGCACAATCATATACGTATAATAATGCAACGAAATTAGGGCTCAGTCCTTTCGGTGCAGGGGAGAATAGAAAGCATCGTGCATCTTGCTAGTTGAATAGCCAAGTCCAGTAATAGATGGCTGCAGCCATGTCTCTGATATCAGAAAAAAATGCAACAGTCACGGAAACACTTGTTGGATGTGCAAGCACAGTTCGTCATCCCGTGTTTGCCATGGACCTGGTGCTGGAAAATGCTGGGAGGCGGCGGCCCAAAGGGCTGTCCTTTCAGCCGTGTCAACGCGCCGGCCCTGCAGCCTCGGCGTCCTCCGGAATGTCCAGGCAGCGATGAAAGTCCGGTGAAATTGGCATCCCGCAGCGCAATCCCAAGCTCAAAAGGTCCTGATAACTGTTATTTCCTTTGCTTGTTTACGTTTCCTCCTGGACTTGTCACTGGGAAGAACTATCCACGGAGACCCCGGTGTTCTAACGGCATCCTCTGGAATGTCCTGGTAGCTATGAAAGTAATATTATAATATTATATTGGTGTTAACAGAGTTTTAGTGTGTAACATGAGGTGAGGCGGCGCTGTGTTGTGGAATTCTCCAAAACATTATGACGCGTTTTAAGACACAGCATTTTATTCTCAATCTCAACTGAAATGCTATAAAAATAAAATATAGCATTACATTAGACTTTCTAAGTTTGAGTGTTTGGAATGTGCTGATTAGAATGTGGAGTCACTGAAAGCGTTTGTTACATCACATGGAGATCTGGTTTTATTCTTTAAAGTGACTTGAGATTGTGATGTCATGAAGAACATGACATCATCAGAGGATGGAGGCACAAAATAGGCAGACGGGCTGCAGAACGCCTCACACCAACCTGCTCTGAGCTGCGTGCAGCACAGTTGAACAATTAGCTGAGCTACCTGCTGTATATTATTGTGAAGGTAAGGAGCTTTTAATCTGAAAAGGTGGTCCATGCTTGCAGTCAGCTAGACGACTGCAAGGTGCCGCTCACAGGAAAAGCTGAAAAGCATCTGGTTTAAATTTCAGTGTTTAACTTGTGTTTGTCTTTTCAAAGTGGACCGGAAACTCTGCCAGCTGTGCTTTTTACGGGTTTAATTCATGTGTTTTCACCAGTGTATTTATTATAATATTTTATTCTGGACTATTATGTATGCTGGACTCTGAGCAAAACAGCTGATTCATGACGCAGCACACGCATGTAGACGTGTGAACATAGAACTGAAATTAAAGATTTGGCCCCAGATCAGCCCTATTGTCACTGACAGGTGATCCAGCTGTTTGAGTCACTATTGGACCGACATCTGATATCAATATATATCAGTATTGATATTGGATCAGTGCATCCCTTGTTTTTCCTCACAGATCTGATGTGTCTGTTTGAATTGTGTTTCCGTCTGTCTGATGTTTGACTCTGGACTGCAGCCACAGTCTTCATGGCTGCAGCTTCCTTGGTAGTTCTTGCTCTGTGAAGTAAATTGTGTTTCCACATGAAATGAAATGTGCAATATAAACAAGGTTTTTCTTCCTTGCTTTAGCTAAAACATGGAGGGGCTGCAAGGACAGCCTGAGACCCCTGTGATCTCCAAGACCACTCCGCCCTGCGAGACCACTGAGACCTTTGCAATGCGCTTTGCACAAACTAAGATGTTCTGGACTTGGATACAGGAGCAGCAGGACTCCTGCCAGGACACTGTGATCTCCAAGACCTCCAGCATCCCTGAGACCTCAAACAGATCTGAGACCTCCAAAATCTCCTTCACTCAAGCCAGAAACTTCTGGGCTTGTAGGCTGGACGAGCAGGGCACCTGCCAGAACAGCAAGGCTCCTGTGAAGACTCCTCACAGCACTGACACCTCCAAGACCTCCAGCATCCCTGAGATCCTTGAGACCTTTGAGACTCCTGAGACCTCCGAGGCTGAAAAGTGCTTGGCTTGCAGGGAGGAGCAGCAGGACGCCTGCCAGACCTCCAGCAGCCAGCAGGAGCTGAAGGAGCCCAGAGAGGCGGCCCTCCAGAACCCGGAGGAGGAGGCTCTCCTTCAAAAATTGGAGGAGGCCATCCAGAAGAACCAGGAGCTCTGCAGCAAACTGGAGGCTGAGACCAGAGTGAAGGAGTTCTATGAGACTCAGAACTCAGGCCTCAAGGAGAAGATCGAGAGGCAAAGGTACATCATCCTCAAACAAAAGACCATGGCCCGGCGGGACATGCACCTGCTGATCAGGGCCAAGAAGGATGAGAAGTGCCTTTTCCAGACCATCGGGAAGCTGGAGTCAGTCATCAAGGAGAAGGACTCAGAGATTGGGGAGCTGGAAACAAAGCTCAGTGCAGAGGAGGAGGAGAAGAAGAAGGTCCTCAGCCAGCTTGAAATGCTCCAGAATAAGGATGCAGAAATGAAGACTGAGCTGAGCGCAGAGGAGAAGGAGGAGGAGGAGGAGGAGGAGGAGAAGGAGGAGCAGAAGGAGGCCCTCCACTGCAGCAAAGTGTCGGGCGTCGACTCTGGAGACAGAGACGAGGAAAAGCCTCGCAAAAAAAAGAGGTCCAAGTTTCGCATCTGGGTGGGAAGAGTCATCAAGTTCCTGACTCCTCGAAGGAGGAGGAGGGAGTAAAACCCCACCCCACCACACACACACACACACACACACACACACACACATACATCCATTACATGTCAGTCCATTCTCCTTTTCAATCACCCCCCCCACCCCAAACACAACATCCACAACTCCCCACCCCCCCCCACACACTACTCCCACCCCCCCCCCACTCCCACACACACTATCCACAACCCCACCCCCCCTCAAAAAAAAAAAAAAAAAAAAAAAAAAAACATTAAAAAAAAAAAAAAAAAATTCACAGTCCAAAGTATCAGTTTTTAATCTCTCTGGTTTGGTTTGAAGCAGTGAAGTGGATTCGAGAGTCGCCTGTGGCCTCCTGGGTTTAAAGGGTTAAACTGACTATCTGATCTGATATGGAATGTAAGGAATAAATGCCAGAACAGATATTTAAACAGTGAACTAAAACGTTACTTTATATATAGTAACCTTTTAATTCACTGTTTAAATAACTGTTCTGGCATTTATTCCAATTAATAATCAACTTGTGAATTTATATAGTGATATCTGAAAGTAAAATTTGGAACCCCTTTCCCCTGTGTGTTAAAAACAGTGTTTTTTGGTATTATATGGTCATATATAGGTGATTTTCAAAACTTTCCACCAATGGGATTTCTTGGGACTTTTTTTCCCTCACTCAGGACAAACTGAGGATACAAAATCAGTTGAGTTTGCTTCTCTTGCAGTTTGTCCAAGGTTTTTACATAAAATGACTGGACTATCATGTGACGTCACATTGCTGCATCGTGAGAGCTGAAACGTCAGAGGAACAACGGGGCTAACGACAGCCTAGCCTAGCTAGCTAGCGTTTGCTAGCATAATTGATGGCAGATTTGCTAGTTAGCACAGCTGAGACCGGATGATAATAGACTTAGAGTTAGCCTAACAGGTACGGTGTATCGTCTGAGGGAACAACAGGGCTAGGCTATCGTTTGCTAACGCCACCTGATTGACGTTACCTGAGTAAGTTCTGTTTGTCGCATTATTGTTTAAGTTATAAGTGACAAGTGTCATGTGTTAGTGTTACAGTATTAAAAGACATCAGAACATTCAGGATTTCTTTCAAAGAAAGAAATCCAAAAAAGCAGAGCAGGACAGAGCAGCCACTGTTCCTAGTCAGTCAGAGGATGAGAGTCAGCTTAAGGATGTAAGCCCAGTTAGCCCACAGCAGGAACCTCCAGCTTCTGCTGCACGCATGGGTGTGTACCAGGATAACGTATTGATTAGGCCTTACTGCATATGGTATTCACCAGCCTAATTGACTCTGTGCACAAGACGAGTGAGGCACATCTGGTTTCGCCAGATAGCGGCACTTCAGTTTCCGGTCTGTGTAATGGCTAAGCCTAACGCTTACATATTCTCCCGGTGCCTCACGGATTTGCCCAGACTAACGATAAACTATGTCCACCGAAACGTTGCTGCCACTTCCCCTGCCCCCAAAAGCAAACGAGAAAAGGGTTTTAAGTTATACATCTCCAGCTATTTGCACAACATCGAAGGTAGGCTATGTAATTTAGAGAACGTTAGCTAACGGTCGTTAGCTAGCTTTAGCTAACTAACGTAGATGGTTAGCACCAGGCGAATCACACCGTAACGTTTGTTGTGTAAATTGAATCTCGTTTCTGTATCCAGTGGCAAGTTAGCTGACTATACCTGAGGCCTGTATCATGAAGCGGGATTAAGGCGTTAAGGCTTCAGGCTCAACTCCAGATTTTCTGTATCACAAAGCTGGTTCACCTCTCATCGGGGTAGGATACCTATCCTAAACCTGTTCTGAAAGCTAGCCTGCTAGGGTTAGGGATAGGGGTGACCCTGCTATCAACTTGATGTACTGACATGATTGGATTTTGGCGTCCGCTTTATTTTATGATAGCCTGTAAAACAGACACGCAACACGTCTGTGCAGTGCAGTGAGTTCAGAGGTGTCAGTGTCAGATGTGGGCTACTTGAGCAACTGATGTGTAGTTTGCGCATTTATGCCGTGGCTGCCTTCTCTTCGCGGCAGCCACGGTGTTCGATTTAGTGTGTAAATTTTGTTTTTCCTCCTCATACTATTCCAGTCAGCTGCCTCGGAACCCTCCATTATACATGCGCGTTCACGGCTCTTGATGAGACAAACCTGGATTGAGTGAGCGAGTTGATAACCGGCGTCGTGATACCGATTATTCCTGATCACCATGATCTCGATTAGTGTAGCTGGATAGGTCTGAGAAACCCAGGGAAAACTGAGCTTGCTTCGTGATACAGGCCTCAGGTATAGTCAGCTAACTTGCCACTGGATACAAAAACGAGATTCATTTTACACAACAAACGTTACGGTGTGATTCGCCTGGTGCTAACCATCTACGTTAGTTAGCTAAAGCTAGCCAACAACCGTTAACGTTCTCTAAATTACATACCTTCGATGTTGTGCTTTTTTTGGGGGGGGGCAGGGGAAGTGGCAGCAACGTTTCGGTGGACATAGTTTATCGTTAGTCTGGGCAAATCCGTGAGGCACCGGGAGAATATGTAAGCGTTAGGCTTAGCCATTACACAGACCGGAAACTGAAGTGCCGCTATCTGGCGAAACCGGATGTGCCTCACTCGTCTTGTGCACAGTCAATTGTGTCGTGACGACAGTCGTGGTGTGTATTCATCCGAGTTTGGTAGCTTACACTACTTAGCCTATTTAGAAGGAAAGGCTGATTTTATCATTGATGACAATTTTGTTTTTTTTTTTTTTTGTTTTTTTTTTTGTAGAGGACAAGGATACTGATGATGAAGGCCCTTGGGCTTCATCTGAAAATGAAGGTATGTATAATATGCACACAATAATAGGCTAAGCCCTCTCATCTGCTTTGACTTGAGATGGGGATGTTTCACTTGCCGTGTGGCTTATACCAGTATTTTCTCTAATAGGAAAATGCTATCTCTAATAGGAAACTGCTATTAGCCTATCAAAATCAGCTCATCGTGCAACAGTTCATACCGTATTAATATTACTGGTAATTAAGACAGCAGCTTACCGTACCATGATGAAACAGTGCAGTAACAGGTGGTCACTATCCTCTTCCTCCAAAATGATGATCCATAACTACCTTTCCTCATCAGCATCAAGTTATTTGTTATTTGTTGTTTACTACCTTATGACACCACCATGATAGGCAAACAGTAGCCTACATGGAATGTGGCCTATAGCTGTTATTGCACTATTTGTTTGAATAAACTGACCTGTTTAGGTTCAAAGAGACCCAAAATCTTGATTTACCAGTAATTCACCCTTGTCCGTTAGTAAAAGTATAAGTATAATAAGTATATAAGACTCTTTCCAATAATGGCCTGGTGCACCATTTGCCTGAGTGATTTGAAGTTAAAAGTTAAAAAACAAATTTGACATAAAATTAAATTGATACAACTGTTACAATTCCTGTATTGCTTTAGGTGTTTCAAGTCAGCCACTCTCAGTCTCAGACCATGACACTGACAACGAGAACCAGCCAGGCTCTACAGGGAATGACGCTGACAATGAGGACCAGCCAGTACGTGCAGGCCCTACAGTTTCCCGTGGGGACAGTGATGTGGCAGCCTTTGTTGCGCCACGTGGACCTCATGGTATGCCTTGATGTCTCGTTTTTCATATTAAATATTGTAGCCTACTTAATATATTATACTACATGAAAGTCTGTCATCTGTATTCATGCACCAATGAGCACATCTGTCTCAATAAGACTTTATTGCAGAATCTGATTCTCAGGCTTTTGTCACTTTCAGATATTCCACAGTCAAGAGCAGAAGGTCCCACTCAACCTCGGCTCAAGTTCTTTCCAAGAACTGTCCAAGGTGAGAAGAGGAGGTCGTTCAATCCGTTGTGGTATTCGCTGCATTCATGGATAGAATACTCACCAAGCAAAGATTCAGCTTACTATTATCATTGTAGACATTTTTCCCTGCCTTGTGTGTCACAGTGTGTTTTTACATCAGAATCAGGCTTTTCAAATTGGAAAAAAAGCATTGTACAAAGATGGTGGCTTCAAGATGCATGAGAAATCTGAGTCTCACATTAATGCCATGTTTGCTTGGAATGAGAACAAGAGGGCAGTGCTCACAGATTCTTCCATTGTAGACATGATTGACAAAGAGTACAGAAAGAAAGTGGAAGAGAATCGCTGTTACATTAAAACAGTTGCAGATGTACTATGTTTGACAGAATCTCAAGAGTCAAACAACAAAGGGAATTTCTTAGAAATTCTAGAAATGGTCGCTAAGCACAATCCTGTGGTAACCAAGAAAGTGAATGCACAAGGTAATTTAAAATATACGAGCAATACCATCCAGAATGAAATTCTGCAGTGTCTAGCTGATATGGTGCGTGATTCCATTCGTACGGAAGTGAAGAAGAGTGAGGAGTTCTCTGTGATTGCTGACGGGACTAAAGATCTGAAAAAGAAGGAGCGGCTGTCATTGGTTGTTCAATATTATTACAGTGGGGCGGTGCATGAAAGCTTTCTTGATTTCCAACATGCTCAGTGAAATGATCATCCGTTGTTTAGAACGTAGTCGGCTATTTCTCGTTAGCTGTGGCTAGCCACTTACCAAACATCAATCATAAGCTGTCTCATAAACCAAGCAAACAATTTATGATAATGTATCTGTAGACATCCAATTATTGGTTAAGTATCAACGTAATTGGGAAGCTTAAACGTTATTTGTATTGTATATGTTGTTGAATGATATGGTTTTGTTTTGTAAGAGTAAATTATAACGTTAGTTGATCTAAACGGCGTTCACTGCTTGCAAAATGCTAGTTCACGTGGCCGGCTGTATATATCGTTAGCAAACAAGCAAACAATTTATGATAATGTATTTTAAGACATCCAGTTATTGGTCTCTCCTCCTCACAGTTAGTGGATCTTATATTTCACCCTTGAATGAATAGCAAGAGGGCCTTAAAAATAAGCATTAAAGCAACATAATTGTAAAGAAAGTAAAACTGTTTGTAGTCTATGTAAGCCAGGGAAGTTTAATGAATTTCTGACATTTCATAGACAAGTTACTTCATTGTTTGTTTTGTTTGTAATTGTCAGATACACCACTGACTGAACAGAGGGAACCATAAAGCCTTGTGGACTTAGTCATCTTCAAATGACCTATTGTGGCAGCTCGTGCATTGACACAGGTTTGTGCATGGTAGCTCATGCATTTTATAAGTGCATCTACCTGGAACACAGTTAGTTTTTGCAGAAGCAATGCACAAGCTCTAGTATTGCCTCTGGAGCAGGTGGGAGTGTCATCCAGTCCACCTCATAGAAGTCTCCTGCCATCCTCCAGCCATGATTTATGGGAGGAGGGATGTCTGGCTTACTCTCAAGACTCCTTCTGTGAACTGCAGCCTGATAGTTTGCCCGCTAGATATGTTTATGCAAGGAGTCTTTGTTTGGAGGTAGCTCTCTCTCAGAACACTTTCCTGATTTGAACAGTTTAGCCCATGCAACATTGACGTCCTTACAGTTCTTCTGATCACACAGATGTTCTTGTGATGGGAAGAAACTAGTTCCTAGTTCTCTCAACACAGCAAGGTATTCAGTTTTAGAAACCAGTTTTTTGTATGCCTTTGATTTCCCAACCCTATGCAGAGCACTCACAGTGTCACATCCAGAGAAGGCATGCAGAAGGCATCACATTTTTCTTCACCAAGATGGGCATGCAGGCGGTTAATGTCAGCAATGTGTGTGTTTTTCCCCCTGGTTGTATGGAAGTACATGTGAGCATCAATCTAGCTGCAGAGCGCAAGTGCCAGGATGAAGACATCAGTGTCTGGGCTCTTGATCAGCAGGTCAGTGCTGTATTTTGCAGCAAAAGTCAGGTGTCTGCCTCCTCTTGAGTGGTCTCAAGGTCTTCAACCTCCAGTACTTCAGTATTGTGAACGATACTGAAATACTGACCTTGTGCTCCACTGTTGACAGAAATACTCTATTAAACTCTTTTTGTTTTGTCCACATGCCAGGAATTTCCACTGCTTTGGAGTTTTTTTGGTCATCTCCATATATTTTGATTTTTTGACAACCTGGTTCTGCCCGCGTACTTCACTCAGTATTTTTTATGCTCAGGTTTCTGTATGGGTCACATAGAAAATGAAGCTCTGCTGACTTGGATGCCGCAGCTGAGTTGACTAATGTCCTTAGTATATGGTCAGCATGTAGTCCAAATGTTGGCTGTGGTTTCAGTTGTCGCACCAGAGCCATAGCATCCCAAATCCAAACTGCACCATCTGGAATGTTCCTCACTGTAGCCAGCGGGCTGATGTCCCCCTCTGAGGAATGCATCAACTGGGCCTTGTTGGTTTTTGGCAAGTGCTTGTGGCAAAGGACCAAGGCTATATGTGAGCATTTCATCAGTGTTAATTTGATGAACACTACCCACAGCAATTAGCCTGGCAAACAAGTTGCAGTGTGACTTCAGTGTGATTTGGTTTCCTTGAACATTAGTTACTGTACTTTTGCCAGTGTCTTTGAATGTCTTTATTTTCATTTTCTTTATTGGGTCATGGAATGATGTTTCTGCCTTGACAATCCTTTTTTCACAGAATTCTGTGAGCGCCTTAACACCTTTTTGTTTAGCCTCCAGTAAATCTTTGGCAACACCATCTGATGCCTGTTGGCCTGAAGAGATGTGACAAAGAGACTCCCCATCCAGTGAAGTGTCAAAAGGATTCATCATAGCCAGAATAGTCGTCATAATGTTTGACACATCAGCGTGATCTCTCAGCATTCTGGTGCTTTCCAGCTCAGAGTTCACGTGTGATACTGGGCACTGTCCAGCCATTGACTTACACTCAAGTGTGATGGATGCCCGCTCATGTTGTGTTCGGGTCCTTTGTGCCACAAAGTGACCTGAAGTAAGCTGCTGGTGTGCTGAGGGATGTGTCTCTTCCAGATTGGTCATCTCTACCGAATATGCTGTGATACCTGGCATAATTGACCCTGTCATATGCAAAAAACCAGGGCAGTATACATTGCACAGCTGACAAATGGAGAGCCCAATTCCCCTCTCTAGTTGCCCTGATGAAGAGAAGCAAGTTTTCCACCATGCCAGTGTATGTGCTCCAAAATGTGAAGGTCTGGTTGGAGTTGTTTTTCTCTTCAAATTCCTCATACCCTCTCAGCAATTCCAGAAATGCCTCAGAGGTAAGTATAGCATCAAACTCCTCACTTGGAAAAGTCTTTTGCAAGTCTGTTGCAACTTTTAAAGCTGTCACATGCTCTTCCTGTGTTCTTGTGTCCAGCGCCAGCGCAATGTCTCGAGTGCTTCCATCAGGAGCTTGTGTGCCCATATTCTCCTGTTGTAGTGATGGCCTGTGATGACTCCATCAATAGAACCTGCAGCCACAACTTCTGATTCTATTAAAATATCCTGAAAGCCTGCATCAGCAAACATCTTACCGATACATGAAAGATATGCCATAGCTGTGTGAAACTCTCCTATCCTTATTACAAGTCTCTCTGAGTAAGTACTCCCAACGGATCTCTTGGGCCTTTGCATATATAGCTTGATCCATTGCCAACACCATTTCTCTTTGTTTCAGACTGTCAGCAATAGCAGTGCAGTGGCTCAAAATGGTATGGACAGTGTTGAGATCTGTTGGGCTAGCATCAATGACTGTTGCGACGACCCGCTACCCGTGAATTGCGCATTTAGCAGCTTCCACTATCCCTAAACGGTATCTTGCGGCCACGCTACCCGCTATACATTATGCCGACTCCTTTATTTGTGCCTGGAGGTGTGTTCGTGGGCGTGTTTATGCGCTTTCCCTGCAATTGCTATCTTGACCACACACGTTAGGGAAAGCGGATAGCGGGTCCTCAAACCACCCGCTATCCCAATTGGGCTTTTACAAGAGTGCGCCCAGGCGACTTCAATGTGCGTCCACTTGGACACGTGGACATGCACATGCGGCTCCACCTCCCCAATTAACTTGCCTATAAAAAGCCACCTTGCTTTAGCCTCAGTTGAACCTGAGAAAATGGCAGAGATAGCACTAAATCGCGACCTTCCTCTCTCCATCACGGGTTTCGGATTTGGAATAGCGCAGCCTGCTGTTAAAGGCAGTGGCACCTGGCACACTGATTGGTTTAACTGGCGTAACACCCAAACCATGCCTATGCATAATGTAAGTGTTTTAGGGATAACGGCAGGTGTGCAAGATAGCAACTTTTGCGGGGGAACGCCTCTTACGCAATGCTAAATCCCCAAATAACAGGTTTAGGGACTCTGACGCAAGATAGGGCCCTTAATGCCTGTATGTCTTTTTCTTAATTTGTTCTCACAGATGTGGTTTTACTTTTGTGTCTGTTGAGTAGATTGCAGATGGCTTTTTTGTTGAGAAATGTTGATCAGAACTTCATTTAACATTGAAATCATGAAGTAATGGGAATGAGTAAGAAAATTAATTATGTTGTTGTGCCTCTCTTCATCTCAACAGTGTCCACTGCAGTCAGATTCACGCATGCCTCTCGCCTGTGATAGGATCAGGTGGTCGAGAATGTGATTTATTGATAGGTCACCTCAGTCTTTCTGAGGGTAAGAGTATCGATAGGCTTATACTGTATGTATTATGAGAATGGAATACAAAGCTTGTGCTGTAGCAGTAAGTTATGTGTGAAATATCATTGTGACCTGCTCCTACACCATTGTTTGTTCACTGTCAAGATTCTAAGGTCAGGTTTCAAGATCCATACAATACTATTCATTGCATGATTGCTACCAACCTTCTTCAACAGTCTCTTTTTCAAGTGCCTTTTCTCTTCTCTTTTGGGCTTGTCTTATCTTGGTGATGTTGGTAAAATAGCTGTAGCAGTCCCTCTGATAGCCAGTGTTTGCTGATATTGCAGCAGGCTCCTGATCAGTCTCCAGCTTGAATCTCCTCATTGCCTCTTCAGCCACAAGACTCTCTCTAGTATAAACACTGATTTGATCAATTTTCCCCATCCTGTGTCTGTAAAAGGAATGATGGGTCCATCCTTCTCAACCACATGCATACAGCACTCCATCTTTTGAATTTAACGTTTTTTTGTTTGTTTGTTTGTTTGTTTGTTTTTTGCGAGCAAACAATGAATGTGTAGTTTAGTACTCGTGAGCTCTGTACCCCTAAATGTAGCAGTTTTAGGGGTACAGAGTAGTCCAGTATGTGGCCTGATTTTTTTTGTGATATTTTTCCCATTATATTACATTCATTTTTTTTTTTTTTTTTTACAAGAGCCTAACAGATGAAGTCAAAGGCAACACAATAGATGTGACATTTGTGAAATCAGATATTTATTACAAAGAAAAGTTCAATTATCCAGTCCCTTTAGGTGGCGGTAATGCGCCCTTAACATGGTCAGCAGGCACCTTTCAAAATAAAAAAATATATATATTAAGAGGGAAAATTAAGGACTTAAATAATGCTGTGAGGTTATGATAGAGGATATGAGTTATCACATGAAATAAGGATGACATTGGGGACAACCGAAATATGAAGGTGAAAAAGTAAAAGGTAAAAAAGAGGTAAAAACTTGTGTTGATTTTCTTCTCTAACGTCAGCTGTCATTTGTAGGAGCCCAGTTCCAAGTAATATGTGATTACAAAACAATGTGAGAACGCCTTTCATCTACACGTTTTAATAATGGTTTTTCCAAGCACGCGATTGGATGCTAACTGCAAATACGTCACGCATGTCGGTTCCCAAGCATAGCTGCCTTTGCCTCTTTGCTGGAAAGTTAACGATCGGCAAAAAATGTGCAAAAGGTGCGGGTGGCAACAAGTTTTCTTGTATTTGTGGAGAACTGTAGAGGTTGTAAACAAAAAACGGAGTCATCCTGCGATGGGGATCGTTTGGATAACACGAAAACTCCTGTCGGCCCACCGCCTAAGTGACTAAAAGCCAGTCCAGTATTTACTCCAGTCTTGTCTCTTGCTGGGTCTCTCTCTCTCTTTATCTCCCTTGTTTCCTCCGTCAGTGTTTTCTTCAGGTTTCTTGTGCCATGATTTCTGTACTGAGAACAGCTAGTGAGCTCGCTGAACACAGTTGTTGCTGGTGACATAGTGCCATGAAGCCAAACGTCCACAGAGCAGGAACAGGCTTTCAGGGCGCAGAGCAGCCAGGACACCACAAGTCACAGACACCACTCCACTCACTACATGTCAGTGTAGTGTTAATATGATGTTGAGGCTGTTATTTTAAGGCAAAATTGTTACATGGTGTTGCTTTATGGTTAGGGTTAAGGTTGTCAAACCTTAGCTGGCAACCTTAGCTATCAAGCTAACAGTAAATATGTTAACAACAAACTATGGTTTTGGTCGGACTTGATCTCGAGGCACTCACAAGAAAGCCTGTGTGTCTGACCCAAACACATGCCTCCTTCTGCAGACTTGGTGCTCCCTTTAGACTAGGTCATGGTACTGCACCCTCATAAATCCATGCATTTTCCATGCCTAGATAATGCAAAACATGACACTAACACACTTAACTATGGTTTACCAGCAGGTCATTTCCACTGTTTGCCTTGATGCTGGGTTGGTATATATAACCATTTAAGTTTTGAGTGAAAATGTCAAAGTACTTGTCCAGAGCATTTAGCTCCTGGTCGAGTTCCCCAGGGTAAAGAGGTCTCAGGTGAGGGATCATTCTGAGTGGCCGCCTCCAGAAGCCAGACCTAGAGGGGAGTGCCTGGTGGCCATGCCTATCACAGGATCCAGTTTGGCTCAATGCAAAACAGCAACATGAGGCCGCCCTCCCATGAGCCCATCATCTGCAGGAGGGGAAATAAGGACCAGATGCGATGCCGGGGGGTGACAGGTTGAGGTGGTAGCCCTGGCAGGCTGGACCTTGGGTTTGGAAACTGGCTGAATGACTTGTGTGGAGCAATGACCTGGAAGTACTGGAAATGCGAAAGTTTTTTGAGCCAATGAAAAAGCTTATTTTATTCTCTCTCTCCCTTGTCCCTTTAAGGGCTCTGTAGATGATTGTCTCATGAGGAGACAAAAAAAGAAAAGAAAAAAAAGAAACTTGATTAACTTAAAGCTGGAGCATGAACATCGCCTTTGGGATCGGGGCAGCTCGGGTCTCTTTCTTTTGTCAGGGCTCCAGTGTAATTCTAAGTCTGTACACAGACAGAAACAGGGGAATTGGGCCAATTTGCCTGAAAATGCCAACAATGAGAGTGGGAACTTAGATTCAGGAATGTGTGTGAGTTTTAGTGCACAGGGCACAGAGAGAATAGGACATTAGCCTGCAGGGAGTTAAAGAGACTTACTGTACACCGCGGGGACTGGAAGAGAGGGGCCCGACCACACAGGGAGTGACTGATGAGGGTCTTCTACTGCCAGGGGAGAAGACAGAAGGCTTGTCTGGAAAGATTTCCATGCTGTTTGGTGAAGTAGGTTGAGGTATGACACAGCAATATATCTGGAGCTGTTCTTCGTACAGGAGCAGAATGATTACTGTTGTACTCTGCAGGGGATAAGAGAGCAGAAGTGGAGGAAGTGGAGAGATTAACCTAAAATGAGGAGGCCAGCAGAGTTTTTGATAAGTTTCTTTTCTAGCTCCCAGGAGGAAATAAAGGAATGAGTCTGGCCCTCTGTATGCCAACTGTGCTGCTTCTGTTCTCAGGACTTTTTGGTCGTCATGTTATTCATTTGAAATGTCACTTTTAGTTTGCTTCAAAAAAGGAAAAAAAAAAGACAATAGGCTTGCATGTGGTGATTGTATCATTATTTGCATCTTTATTAAAGGAATACTTATCTGATTTTCATTTGTATCATCACAGTGTCAGTAGTATATGCAAATGAACAATGTTTATCTTCCCTCCATGTCACCTGGACCCAGAGTCTCCAGTTCATTTGGTAAAAGTCTGCCAGATGGCGCAGTGAAATGTGCCATCCGGTGGACTTTTGTCGGCTATAGCACAGATTGTACTTGAAATGGATGTCTGAGCATCGAGGAAGTGCAATATTGACCGTGTGTTGTTGCCAAAACAGGCAATGTTACAATGTGAAAACATACAATACATGAATTTTATGAGGCCCATTCAAGACCAGCTTAGGACATACACTGGCTCAGTTTGTTCCCTGGCAGTGCTATCTGCCCAATGCATTCGGCTTGTTGCAGGTTTTCTACATTTTGAGCAAAAGGTCAGGTCATGTAACACCAATATCAAAAATATTTGCGCCTTTCTACTGCATAGACAGTTTAGTTTCATGAAAAATCTTTCCAGCAGTAAATTATTCCTTTAAATCAGGTTTTTTTTTTTTTTTTTTTTGTCTGAACACCTTCATGCCATTACAGATTCTGCAGATCTTGTAGCAAAATACCACTGAGAAGGTCTTTACAAACTCAAACTTAGTCACCACATGCAAGCGTTTTTGAGACTCTTAGAGCTGATGACATCCACATTCATATTCATTAGTTGCAAACTAATGCAAACCTGCAATGGGTGTGTCTGTGTGCTCCTCTTAATCTGATCTGGATATGTTTTGATGGACCGGCGACCTGTCTAGGATGTTTCCCTGCCTTCAGGCCAAATGAGGGCTGGGACAGGCTCTAGCATCCACTGTGACCATTACGTATAAGTGGTTTGGAAAATGAATGCATGGATCTGTTTTATGTGGTATAATGCATGTATAATGCACATGGAAAGTCTTTAAAAATTATAATAATACATGATGGTGATGGTGGTGATGATGGTGGCCCGTTCATAAAGTGTTCTGACGGCTGATAATTTATGTTCTGTGGGGTGTTCAGATGTCCAGAGTAGATATTGATCCGTGTGTGTTTGACTCCTGTATACTGTTATTTTTACGCTGCCATCATCCTTGTGGTGGATTTTCATGTCCAGAAAGGCTATGGTTCCGTCATCCACGTATCACTTCCAGAGGGTGGGTCTGCAGTGTGTGGGTGCTGTGTTTATGGCCGTGGTTTCCAAGTCCTCCATGAAGAAACTGCTCATGATTGCTGATAATGGGTCCCCCATGGCAAACCCTTCCTTTTGTTTGTAAATGGTCCCTTTGTATTGTATTGGAAATATGTAGATTTTGCAACAAACAGTAAAAGTTCAGAAATGTCCTCGGCTGTAAGGTTTGTATGTTTTTTGAGGGTCTAGTCTTTCCCGAGGCATTCTTGTACTATGTGCAAAGTGACATCCACTGGGGTTTTTGTGAATTATGATATGACATCGTGTGAAATGAGGATCTCGTCTGTTTCTATTTTTATGTTGTTGAGTTCTTGTGCGAGTTGTTTGGAGTTTTTGCTGTGGTGTTCTGTTAGGCCAAAGAGGGGTTTTATGATTTCAACAAGAGCTTTTGATAAATTATATGTGACTGAACCTATGCTGTCTACTATTGGGTGCAGGGGAATGTCCTTTTTGTGTATTTTTGGTGTTCTGTAGATACATGGAGTGATACTTGCAGTGGGTATCAGATGGTCATATGCGTCCTGTGTTATTTTTTTGTTTTCTAGTGGTGGTTTGAAAAGGGCTTTGAGTGTTTTTTTTTCTCTTTTCCTCTGTAGGGTCTCTTTTTTAATTTCATAAGTGCTGCTGTCTTGTAGCATTGTCTCCATCTGTGCTTCATGTTTGTCTGTGTCCATGACGACTGTTGTCCGTCCTTTATCAGCTGGTTTGATTGTAATTGTTTTATCTTTTTTAAGTGAGTCTACAAACGATGGATTAAGGAGGCAGTCGAGATCAGGAAACGGGCGAAGGATACCATCAGCCGGGATGAGGGAGCTTTCATGCTCTCGCACACCTGGGACTCTCTCCTCCAGAGACCATCGAGCGGCGGGGGGCATGGTCAATCTGGTGGATCTGTCAGATCCGTCAGGTTGACCACGCCTAGGAAAAACAGCTGATAAATGACACGTCACAGCCGTCAGGAGACATTTCTGAGGAAGACTGTGATCGTCAGTCGAAACATGTCAAGGTAAAATAAACATCTACCACCTTAATTTTTGCTTGAAAAAAGGAACAGTAACTCGTGAAAAGTAGGCATGATGAACCTTTTCGAACTTGAGGTCGATGATAGATGATTTAATGCCCCAGCTTTGAGGGGGCAGCTATAGTAATGCTGGATACAGCACTGGACACAGCCCAGAGGGGATGTCAGTCTCCTTTAAATGCAACTCTCTGGTCGGCTCTTGGCTTCAGGGGAAATATGGGGGAAGGTAACAATCAACCAATTAGAGTTAATGAATCGCATCACTATTTACGACCTTTTATGCCACTATTATCCGCATTTTCTGTAGCTTCAGGAAAATGAAAGCTTGTTTGACCATAAAACGTCTGCCCACAGGGTCTTGAAGCATAAGCAAACCACTAACCTTAGCACTCTGCTTTTAGCACCATTAAGTACCTAAACCTATTTAAAGCCTCAGAACTGCCTCTATTACTTTTTCAGACACTAAAACTGTTAAACACATTCTGGACCATATGCTTACCTAGTTCCAGTCTGCCACTTCTTCACATATAAAACCTGTTCAAAACCTATCTGAGTCCACATGGCCAATTCACCTATTCCTTTACATA
Organism: Myripristis murdjan; assembly: GCF_902150065.1. Lineage (NCBI taxonomy): Eukaryota > Metazoa > Chordata > Actinopteri > Holocentriformes > Holocentridae > Myripristis > Myripristis murdjan. The sequence goes on along the minus strand of NC_043992.1, from coordinate 2,145,295 downwards.
TATCAGCTGTGAAGCCCAGTTACACACTGGGTGCTTTCAGTAAAACACTGGTCTGTGAATGCCTTCCAAAAGTTAAGACAGTCATTTATGCAACTGTAGTTGTTGTTTATTAATTTCCATGTTACATGCCATGACAAACAGGGACTTTGTCATCAATCTGTCTTTTTTTCTCCTGTTTTAAATGATTTTTGTTCACTGACATCAGGAATATTTTGGCCAAATTAAGGAATTCAAGATTCCACCCTCTTTAAGGGTAAGGTGAAAATGCACACTGGTGTACAATGAATGCCTTTCACCATTGATTAAGAAAAAATAATACTGAAAACACACACACACACACACACACACACACATATACACATACACAAAAAGCTAGCTGAGGAAGAAAAGCAGTGTATGTTTTGAACATCTAGCTGAAATCATGTACAAATAAACAGTGAGCACCTGGCCATGTCGGCCATGGTACTGTAAATCAAACATACGTTTGTGGATCAAAATGTTTATTGTGAACACGATGTTTGCCTTAGTCTAAACGCACAACTAAGCTCCTGCACTGACCATTGTTAAAGCAGGATTGAAAAGATAAAAAAACGCTGTCAAACCTGTCATTTTCTGCAGAGCGGTTATTGCTCTGGGGGTTTGGCTAGGGGGGCTGCATGGTTTAGCTCTCATCCTCTGTAAATGAAGAGCAGAGGAGAGCAGAAAAACAGCAGGTTTGACAGCTTGCTCTTAGCTGGCTCTGGGGAGAGTGATAATGCCCAAACACCACATTTAGGTTTACTTCATTTTCTGATTTGACTGAGTATTAAACATCTGCACTGCATATTTTTTTAATATACTTTTTATCAATGACAATGAGAAAAATGTAGAAATAGAGTGAGTCAGAACATTGTGTTTTGATTAAAAGTCATGGTGCTTGACTCTTCCAAGAGTGTTCCAACAGTGTTCATGAACCCTTTATCAAGGAACCATCTGGGCGTCTCTTCAGTTTTCAAGTTGAAGAACTGTGAAATGTTTAATGAAGCCTTTCACTGAGAACAGCAAGAAGGCATGTCTGTGTGAGATTAACATTTTAACAGGCCTACATAGCATTTATATACAAACATTTCCTTTAAATTTGTATTATATGACTAACTTTTACCATTCAACAATTTGCTGATGAGACAGCCAAATAAAAGATGCCCACAGTAAAAGATAATATTGCTACCAACCATAATGGGCTAGCAAAATATCAGAAGACTGTATTTAGAGCAGTGCCGTTTTTAAAAATTATGTTGTTTCTCATGACTTTATTATTTAACCACTTTTATTATTCCCTAACCCTAACCCTAAGTCTGTGTTGTGCTTGTGTGTAGCTTGTCGTTCTGATGCTGCAGTGGTGTCCACTTGGTTTCCAGTGTCTCCTGCAACTACACACCTGTTTGCTTTGTACAGTCAACCCAGCCCAGCTGACCCTCATCACTGATCAGTCTTGAGCAGTATACAGGCCTGTCACACACATTTCACCAGATTTGACTAATGTGTTTTCCAAATGCTTCATGTGGTCCGTATGCTTGTGCCAGTTTTTTGAAAAACATTTTAGCCACTACTGTTTTGCTTTACTTACAGTAAAGTATTCTCCATCTGCATTTGGGTCTGGGTTAGTTAGTCTGTCACAAAGATACTCTGTTGTTGTAGCAGCAGCTTGGGCAACTATCTAACCTGCATGATGCCATCATTATGTGCATGACAAGTCTTTAAGCTGATACAGGAGCCTTGGTGCAGTGAAAAGTAGAATACTAGACCATATTTTCAGTTTTGACAGCTCTGTTATCATGTAAAGTGAGTGTTTAAGTTACTTTTGCTGACCGCACAGTAGCACCTTTACACATTTATAAAATCCCCTTGATAGATTAGAGATAGAGAGAGAGAGTGTCTTCAATTAACCCTGCACATTTAGATTTAATGAAACTCTAAATGATCCCTGTGGAGAAACCAGATCATTGCAGCTCAGAGATCAGCCCATAGATAAGAACTGAGCTGCAGATTACCAACAGTGTGACAACAAATAAATACAGAAAAGAAGATTTTGAGGATAATACAACAGACAAACAGATACGCTGTCCTTATTGACAGATTTACATGTTAGCAGATGTTTACAGTTCATAGAATTTAAAATATAATGGCTCTCCACATCAGCAGGATTTTAAAAGTTGAATAAACAAACACACACAAATACTGTAGAAAAATGAAAACCAACCTCCCAGATTGCCAAAATGATGTTTGCAGGCTGTAACCTGTAACATCCGCTCTCAATGTGGGGTCTGGGGTCTACCAGGGGTCTACCTGAAAGAGCTCCAGAGGGTCCTCAGCCAAATGAAGAATAGATAGCAACTTTTACATTTTTAAAAATGCCTGATTTGCTACTTTCTATCAGCAGCTGATGTAAAAGAGTTGATTTGTTGAATACCTAGTTCATAAAGTGTTTCTGTTTGCTTTTCTAAAATCCCAGTGCCTGATACTGCAGCCCTGTGTCCCAAAGCACACTATATACTAATACGAAACAAAACACACTGTACACTCATCTCCATAGTATACTGTTTTGGCAATTCGTATGATCGGAATTCAACATACTGCACTATTTTTTTACAAACCAGAAATGGCGTAGCACATGTGCTGCCGTTGGCATCATGGACATCTGAGAGTCTGCTGCTGCCTTTAAACTTCAACTCTGAAAAACAGCTAGCACACAAATACAGCATCATCAACAACAACAACAACAACAACAACCAAGCATGTATTTCAACAGATATTTCAGTTGATTTTTGGTTTTCATAAACTGTTGCCCCCTGAGTAGCTTGTCCCTTTATACAACACATTGCATTGTGGGAAAATAGTGTGCAATGACTGCACACTCACAGTACTTAGCAAACTGAGTATGTACAGTATGTTGACATTCTTGAGTCTACTGCATCATGGCAGCTGACATGAGCAGTGATGGCTACCATGGCTATCACCATGGCTTGTGTCCCTCATGTCCTCGTAGGTGTGCAAGACTGCATCCCGCTTCTCTAATGTCGCCCTCCAGTGGGGCTCATGAGTGCCCCCATTGCAAGTCCACATCAGACCATGCCATGCTGAAGGCATTTTGCATCAGCTTTACTTGTGGAGGGCAAAGCCCACTCGATCAGCAGAGCGGTCATAATGCTGTAAAGTGAAACGTTGTGTAATGGCCAACATTAGTTTGTGGTGCTGCTCTGTCAGTTGGAGCATGTGCTTTTGTAGGATGCCTTTCCCACTGTGCCATTCTTTCCATAGTAAAGCACAAATCATTTTTAAAACACATGCCCACTTTATTTTGTTTCAAAGGACAAATGAAATGTAAAAATGGCACAGTCCTGATGTACAATACAACAAAATTTAAACACAACAGATAACCAATGATGTAAATGAGCACTTTTATAAAAATGTAAACACAGGCAAACGAACTTAAAGGCGCAGTGCCACCACCAACTGGACGGGAGTGTGGGCAGTGTGGTTTGGAAGTGTGTCCCAGTTCTGATCTGGTTCACCTCTGCACAAGCCTTCTTGTGCGTCACAAAGGTGTGCACTTTGAGGAGGACCACAGGGCGTAGGTAATGAATACATAAAAATCACTATTATTCTCATAATAGACTACATTCAACACAGTTATCTCTGCACATACTAAACCAGTGTAGTCAGTTCATAAACACCTGTTTTTTAACTGTTCTATATAATCTCCATAAGACTAAATCTCTGTGGCCCAATGTGTGTCTGTTTGTGTCTATTCTGATGTGCAAGTCTTTGGGCCAGCGTGACCCAGCTTGACATAGCAGCCTTACAGTGGTGTGTCACATGTAATGCATTAGCCTTCACACCACACAGTGTCAATGCCAAGTTTAAACATATCTGTCGGTTAGCAAGCTAATGGGGAAACCATGTCTGCACTTTGTGGTGACGTGCTAGTTCAGGGCTGCCTGTGTTATGGAATCACTGTGAGGTTTCATGAGGATTTCCAGTGTGTTGGATGCGGTATAAGGTGATGGAGATTAAAAAAAAAAAAAAAAAAAAAAAAGAGCTCCCACATGACTTTTAAGTGGCACATCATGACCCTGCAGGCTTTCCCTGGTATATTCAATCTACACAAGTCACTGTGTCTGACATTACTTTGTTCATCCAGCGAACACAAATGGTAAAGGGACTGTGGTAAACAGGGTTATATGTGGACAGTCAATCATAAATGCGTTACATAAGGGGTAATCCATGATGAGGCAGTGTGTTATCAAAAAAATAATGACGGATACAAGTGCCCTGAAACTCCCTCCACTTTGCTTTGGGTGTTCCTCTGTGGGAGGTTGCAGCTTCTCAAGACCGAGACGAGCCTCGTCTGTAGTATCCTCAACTGCTGGAAAAGTGAACCGGGAAGAGCCCGGGAAAACATCTCACCTGAGCAAGACCATGCTGCCTGTAGTATTCCTATAATATTCCTGAAATATTTCTATGATCATTCAGTGGAACCTACACTGCTAGAAATAAACCAAGACCAGTATTTAGCGAAAATGTGAATACAGATGTAGTTTTTACTGTGGATGTTTGCTCCCATTGGGCCATCATCCCCGTTAAAAAAAAAAATAAAATAAAAAAAATAATCACCTGCTGTGTCCTGCCTGTGTGTCTCCTAAGCCGGTGTCCTGGGGTGTGTGGCAGCCTGCCAGCTGCACTGCCCCGCACAAACTGTTGCACTTTTTAAAATCTGTTTAAGGGAAATACGTGTCTCCTGAATTTTAGAGCAAATAAAACAAAGTGATCTCTTCATGTAACTGTATTCAGAATACCATCAATTTAAACTGTAACAGTATGCAGTTACTCATATTCATTATTTTAAATACATTCTTTGATAATACTTTCTACAAATAAAAGTCAAAAGCTGTAAATTAAGTAAATTAAGACACAAAAGGCAAACATGAATATAACCATTCTGAGGTCATTTTCAAGATATTTGATGTGGTGAATATGAGCCGGCGTTGCATGCTCATGAATATATGGCACACACAGCCTCACTGCTGCTAAAAAAAAAAAAAAAAAATTGGGGAAACACTGATAATGAGCTATTCACCAATTTGAGTATGTATATAGCAAAAGCAAAGAAATTACAAAACCTTTTTTCAAGGGTCGGTGGCACCGTCCTGTGTATGTTTCAAGGCTGGCAACTAGACTTTCTTTGGTGAACCACATTAATTTGGAAGGAACAGGAATGGTGACGAGGTTGCAGCCGCGATGACAGGGCGTCGTTCAGGAAAACAGACGACAGAATGCTGTAATTGATCGATCACTTGGCCATCTAATAAATAGCAGATAGCGTCACACAGGTTGGCTTTTGAAGTTGACAAAGCACAGTATCCTGCTGTTCTCTTCAGGTGATCAATGTCATATAATCTAGCTGGATTATATTAAAAAGTTATAACATTTCTAAAAAAACAAACAAAAAAAAAAAACAATGTAAAAATTGTATTCGTATGGCATTTTTTATTGCTTCAGTGCTGTGTTGCTCTATTTTTTTTTTTATCCCCCCTCTGTGAAGATTTTACAGCCTTTGTTGTCTTTCTAAAATGTGATTTATGTATGCTTTTACTAATATAATTTTATGTTGCTTTTCTGCAGAGCTAATTGCCCTTCAAGGACAAAAACTTGTAAGATAAAGAAATTCCAAGTGAACAGGAGGGGAATTTGACTGGAGGGGATATCATTGGAAATGGCTCCATTCGGAGCTAAACCTTTTTCAGCTTGATGTCTGAAATGTTCTTCAAAAAGTGTGGGATGAAGGGATGTAGGGATACAATTTAGAGATTATGTCATACAAAATAAGGAGGGGCAAACCTAAATCACATTCTAAAGAAAAGAAGAGGAAAAAAATGTTTGTTTTTTTCCAATTTAAATTAAACTTCATATTATGGGTCTTTTTTTAAACATTAGTCTAAGGCTCTTAACAATTCTATCATGTAAGATGCTCCACTTTTCTTTTCTCTTTGACTCACACACAGCTGTGTGATGTCATGACCCAACATCCAATTATCTTTAAGGGCAGAGATGTCACAGAGCCTATATGTGCCATACATTCGTGCACACACACATACACATATATACTGAGCACAGCTGGAAGTTGAGGCAGAATAATTGAGTGAGAGCAGAGGATGACATCAAGACAGAAAGAAAAAAGATCAAGGGGAAAAAGAGGGTGCGGGAAAAAGAGATGGAAATAGAAATCTGGAGGGATCTGTACCATGCTTCACCAGTTTTCCAGATTATTTCATGAACACATGGAGGGTTTGTCAGAGAGCAGCACAGCGCTGGGAAGCAAAACAAGCTCCTCAGGATGTGACAAACAAGGCTTTTCTCTGTGATTGCGGATTAAGAAGACATACGGCAGGGGACAAGAGCTGACACTCAAACAGTGAAAGGAACAAACACAGGACTACAGTTAGAAATCCACACTCGATAAAAACTTACATAAAAGTAATCTTTGTAGCATTTTTAAACATCAATATATCGCTGTCAAGTCAGTGGAGATGCTTCGGTATAATCACTGTTAACAAATGAGACCGTATCCATACGTCTGCCTGGATGACTTGAGGCCAATCCATGTTCAGTGCACCATCCACCATCCAAGTTCTTTATTTATTAGGCCCACAGTGCTGATCAATAAGTAGACCACATTTCCCTGATATATCACAAGTTGTCAGGGTTTTACCTCCCCACACTAAATAATTAAAAAATATTGAAAAGCCATATTAAATAGTTAATGTTCTGTTACATCAAACATGTCAGGGGGAGGAGGCCTACATGTGTTTATTGGGTCAGACCAAGCCAGGGAAATAAACACTCAATAAACACAGAGTCATACACATTTCCATTATTGTTCCCCTCGACTGAAATTCAAGACAGGGACTCTTGACAGGGCTCACTCTCCATCATGTGTGGTTTCTGAACCTCTGCTGCCTGTTTAGAATGAAATTCAGGGGAGAATGATGGATACCAAACATCACACATACACAAAAGACGATTACACCCAGGGTGGCTTGCACCAGTTATGGAGGGCATCATGGTCACCATTGACTTCTTGCATAGTTTCTTCCTGTGTCATTGCTGTGGAAACTTGTCTGCAGTCAAGACAAGTTGACTTTGAATGGGTAAACAAATGCTGATGTCTAGTGTTTTTCATAGACAAAATCACATTTCCCATAAACGGTATGCTTCATTTCACAAAAATGTCTAATAGGAGTTATTTTTCCATCGGAATTTCACTCCTATCACCATCACCAGCCAGAAGCTTCCAGAAACTCTGAAAGCTTTAGCCCCGTTTGCTCTGGAAGAACAGCGCCCTCTTCCTGTTTTGTGCTGTAAAGCAACACAGCAGATTTCCCGACTTATCCCACCTGCTGACAGATTGTGGAGGATGAAGAGGGAGGCTGATAGGATGTTCAAACAGAGATCAGAGAGCGAGATGGTCAGCTCAGGGCTACTTGTGTCAAACTTTTTGGAAAAAAAATAAGGAGCACTGAGCCCACATCAGACTCAAAACTTCATTGGGTTGGAGGTATTTTTCCTTCTACCAGTAAAACTAAATAATTATTTGTTTGAGCAACATCTTTGAAGTAATGTCCCAGCAATGGTGTGGCATGTTTAACTCAGCCTGTCATTCTGTTGATCTTTAAAAAATGATTTTTTAAAAGATTTTTAAAAACATTTGGGCATGATTTGCTGACTCTGCGGTGTTTGAATGGCTGAGTTAGTTTGAGTGTTTTGGTGAAAAACTGTGTTCTGCCATGTACAAAATCATCATCCTCATCATCATTTAACGCTGTTTATTCAAAAATGGGTCACAGTGGCAGCAGGCTCCAGCTCCTCTTCGGTTTCCCAAGGCATTCCCAGGCCACCTGGGATAAATAATCTCCCCAGCGCATCCTGGGTCTGCCCTGGGATCCCCTCCTAGGTGGATGTGCCCAGGACACCACCAGGAGGGAAACAGGAGGCATCCTGACTAGATGCCCAAACTATCTCAAATTGTTCCTTTCAATGCAGAAGTGCAGTGGCTCTCCTCTGAGCTTCTTGAGGATGTCCAAGCTCCTCACCCTATCCCTAAGGGTGTGCCTAGCCACTCTGCAGAGGAAACTCCTTTCCGCTGTATCCATGATACCCAACGTTTGTGACCATGGACCAGGGTTGGAACAAAGATTGACCCCCTTTTCCAGCAGAGCACCTTGGCCTCAGACTTAGAGATCCTTATCCCTCCCGCTTCACACTCTAGCAGGACCACATCATCTGCAAAGAGCAGAGACACAATCCTGAGGTCACAAACTGCACACCCTCCACACCCTGACTGCGCCTTGAAATCCTGTCCATAAGTGATGGATTGCCTTGTCATAATAACAAAGCACCGCATCAATTTAACATTTCAGCTTTATTTAATTTATATAAAATGACAGAGTTGTAGGCATAGTATGAATGCCTAACATTAGCTTCAAACATGTGATCTACTATGGGCAGCATCTAACTTGTTGAGGACATTGTCTCTCATTCATTTCGACCTGAGTCCGACCTCTTGCTTCTCAGTGAAACTACTCGTGTCATCAGGACATTACACTCCAAAAAGTGTTTCAAGTGATTACTGCCTGGTGGAGATGACATTTTGCATTTTATACTTAACTGTGACCTAAAAAAAAAAAAAAAAAAAAAAGCTTTACTGGTCAGCACCATGGTTTCATTTAATTTTCATTCATTTCATCCATAGTAAAACAACATTTCAGTGTTTACTTATCATTCAAAATGTGCAGTAAGTAATGTTTTGTTGGAAGGAATACTTGTGATTCCCACTGTAAATACTTCAAGTAGGAGGACAAGCAGGAAATGGAAATGAGAGGAAGAGAGATATTAAAATCCAAAGATTTGTAGTTTTTTCCTCCTGGACAGTTTCTCTGGACTTTTCGCTGGTCAGTCAGGAGCTTTTCTTCCTCTCTGTTGATCACATTCTCCAGTTCATTCCTTATGGAAGGTGTACAATATCAAATTCCTCAGGCGGTGAACATTCACAGGGAATTGTGGGTTTCGGGGCGCCCCGGTGGCTCACCGGTTGAGAGTGCACACCATGTGCCAGGGCTTAGTCCCAATCGCAGCGACCGGGGTTCAAATCTGACCTCGGGTCCTTTGCTGCATGTCATCCCCTCTCTCTCCCCCGCCCTTCCTGTCTATCTCTACTGTGACTGTCAAATAAAGCAGAAAAGAAAAGAGCACAGAGCAGCTACTTTCCCTCATTTATCTAATACTGTGTTCACTCCATAACTGTATAACCGTAAATATGACCCCTCTATTTTGGAAAAATATTAATGTCTTCTCCCTAGTTGTAGTTAATACTTGGAAACTTGAGATTTGCTCTTTTTGCAGTTACTCTCTCCCTTATCATGGACGTGTCATCAGCAGAGGTGGAAGTAGCCTAATTTATTACATTTACTTGCATTACTGTAATTTGAGTAGCTTTTTTGTGTACTTGTACTTTTTGAGTATTTTTTAAAGTGAGTAATTTTACCTTTGCTTCAGTACATTTGCCTGAGTAATGTGCCTCACAACATTTTAAATCATAAACATTCCAGGGAAAAAATGACCATTGCAGATTGTGGAACCTTTCACAATGAACACTCAGAAGAGGAATTAGACGAGGAATTTCCTTCTACTTTGTTGGTTCTACTTTTTGTCTTTCCAAATGTCCAATAAAAGCTGCCGCTGAAAGAATGCAGATGGTTGATGGAAGTGAGGACCAACTTCCCCAATTTCCTAATAAAGTATTTCTGACTCTGATTTTTATTTTGCAGAATACCCCTTTAAAAGAATGTAGCTTGAAGTGTGTTCTCTCTTCCTTTTCGAACTGCATGGAAAAGATCACAGCTAACACAGTTACCGTTATCAAAAAGGAAAGTAACTTTTGCTCTCTACATTTTAAATAAGCTACTTTTGACTTTTTCTGCAGCAGATTTTTACGGCAGAACTTCTACTGCAGACAAATATTAGCAAAGTAACAGAATTTCTACTTGAGTAGCAGTTTGTAGTACTCTTTCCACCACTCATCTTAAGTAGTAACACTAGTAATAACTTCATAGACAATCTATAAAATCTTTGCTATACTTCAATACACATTTATTCACCTGATTCATACAGCAGGTTGGCATTAGCTTTAGTTTTAACTTTAGCGTTTGCTATGAGCTTGTAAAGTGTGCCACTGTTAGCCTGTCGGACTGGCAATCTGGCAATTCTGGCAAATGCCAGAGAAATGTGGGAAAAAAACTGTGGGGGAGAGGAAAAAATGTGGGGTACAAAATTCAACCTGCAAGCTGGAAACCCACTTGATGTTGGAACAGCCCATCTGATTGGGTGTTACACGATCCAAATTGTCAACAGTCTACATACTGTAAGGCAGGTGACCCTCATCCTCCCCCCACCCATTCAAGTGGACGCCTCCATCCATGTAATGACAGAGGTCAAGCACAAAATAATCAAATCAAGAGAGAATGGAGGCTGAAAGTTTTAAGTTTGAATTGAAAATAAAGATAAGCTGAAACGGACAAAGGTCCAGAAAAATGAAAAGGAGGGGCAGAAAAAGTCTCAGGTCTGATGCCACAACATGTTTTAAGCTAACACATTTACTGTAAATTCATCAAAACCATCAAGAATAGATTACAGAGCACTACATCGCAAGCACATCTTGAGGTGTTCATCCTTCTGGCTACGGAGAAAGACATTGTTATGGCTTTGGACACTGATGGAATAATTAGCTGAATGGCAGAGAGGAGCGCAGTGATGTGATGTCTTCTCAGGTAGGACATGCTGCTCTGTCCTATTTGCTGCTTAAGGACACTGTGCTATGCTGCTTGATAAATGTTATGGCTCAGCTGGTCGGTGGCTCTAGGTCGCTCCAGTAGGGGGCAGCCTGGTGCTTGTGACAGCCTGACAACATCAGATCAGCTGCAAACACAGTGTTGCATAACTGACAAAACGGAGCTCACTTAATTAATGTTCAACTTAAGACACATTTCCATATCATCATTAGGTCAGGCCTGCATTAAGGAAAGCTTTTGTCCAGTGTGAGTTTGGCTGTTTTGATGTATGATGCATTTTGTCATGGACTATATTCATGATACGTGATTTTGTAATATGTGTTTTATTTAAGTTAGGAATTGCAGCAGAAGTGCACAAAGAGTCGGGTTGCTCATCGTCGAATGAATAAGTGTGCCTCTTGGGGTGCCAACGTTTCCTCTAGGCTGTTTCTTTGCAATTTATTTATTATATTACTTTAGGAAACCCTGTAAGTACATCTGTTGTTAGGGTGCCAGCTTGATATCTGTCACTTAGCCTATATGTTATGTATAGCCTGATATTGCTTTATGCAATTAAAGTGTTGCGGAAAAGGGGGGCTCGAATGAAAATCGCCAGGGCCAAATTTTGTTCCCAGTCCGACTGTGCTGTTAGCTGTGATAATTGTCCAGTGATTTGAAGACACACATCAACACTGTGAAGTCATCAAGACAGGCTGTCAGCTCAGATTTCCAATCTATCCAGTATGCAAAGAATACGATCTGACTTTGTGGGTAACGGGACGTCCTCCAGCAGAGCGGGACACACAAATATAAGGGAGAGTATTAGAGCAGAGTGAAGGTATCTCTCTCTCTCTCTCGCTCTCTCTCACACACACATACACACACACTCCCTCTCTGTCTTTCTGTCTTCCCACTGTTTGTGCCTATCTCTGTCCCTCTCTCTTCTTCCCCATCTTGCCCCCAGCAGTGCAGTTATAACTATTGTTTTTTGGTGGTCTGCTACAGTGTCTTTCTCTCCCATTCCCCCCACCGTCTCTCTTGCTCTTTCTCTCTCCCTCTCTCACTCGCTCGCCCTCTCTCTCTCTCTGTGTCCATGGGGTCGGCTGTTGCAGTGATAACCAGTGTCTGTCGTTGCTGTGCTACAGTGTCTGGGTGCTGTAGATAGCTTATCTGAGGAAGGCTTATACCACCGGGGGCACAGACAACCCCCCTACCACCCACCACCACCAACACACACACACACACAAATCACTAAAAACACACAAACAGGCAACAATACATGTGTGCACACATGGTCACGTACAGTGCCAAGAACCTACAAACACACATGCATGTGCACACACAAGTACAGCAACAAACATGCTTAAGCACACATGCACAAACATCTATTTGCATAGATGCATATGTATATGCAGATATACAATATGCACACACACATACACACTGCAGAGAGAAAAACATTCCATTACTGCTGTGTAATCTGTTGTCCTTCACACCACTATAGATTTGAAATGCAGCACAGTCAATAGCCTGGTTTCCACTGCAGGGCCAAACAAGGCTAGATAGGACTTACTCAGCAGCAATGGCGGTACAGTGGCTCAAATCCTTTACCAAAGTAAAGACAGTAATGCCTTAATCGAAAATACTCAATTTAAGTGAAAGTCATGCATTCAAAATGTCACTTAAATGAAACTATAGAGTTACTGATAGCAAAATGTAGTTATGAATGAAAAGTAAATGCAGTGATTGTCAAGACTGGTTCGTTTTGAATGTTAAAGATGCTTTAGCGCCATCTTGTGGTTATTACCATCTGTGTCTGAGCACAGACTCCACAGATCAGGAATTACACACTTAGCAGTATTTCATTTAACATAGTTAGAGGAACTAAAGAAAGAATTTTTTTATACCTTAAATTATGTTAAAGCCCCATTGTGTAAGATTGCATATTTTTGCAAAACAGCGCCCCTACAGGTTATGAGTGCAATTCCCTTAGCGACATCATATAGGCTACATTGTACAAGCCAGCTGAGATAGGATTACAAATTTGCAATGTTTCAAGGTTTACTTGAAACATTCACATATCACAACCAATTTGAGGGGACAACAAGATATACATTTATGGAATGCTTTTGAGACAAAAGGGTCATTCTTGTTCAAAATATGTCCTGTATACAAATGATCCATACACAGTATAACTTTAAATGGGACATTCCTCCCCCAAAATACCTTTCTATAAAACAAAGCAAGGATATGTGAAACTAAACTGAGAGGAAAATGGCATTAAGAGTCCACTGTATCAGTCCTTTGCTCTTGCATAGTGTATCTATAAACCTTCCCTGAATCCTCTCAAATGAAAAACAGTTTGATCACATGATTCAAAAATAACCACATAACTGATATTTAGCTGAAAAGAAATCTACAGTCATGTTTTTATTCCTACATGTACATTACTGACACTCAAATCCAACTAGACATAACTAACATTTACATGCATAATTAATCAAAATATGCAAAAGCGTTTCAAATGTAAAACATCAGAATATAGGCAGGTTGACTTGTGATTACATAATATATAACAGGAACAGTCTCATAAGGTTATATTCTTCCATTCCAGCTGTCAGAGGCAGGCAGTCAAAGTTTGCATAAGCATCACACATACAGCTCAGTAACATTAGCATGCTTAGCTTAGCTAACCTGAACCAGAGACAACATGCTGTTCACACAGGGCTGCCAAGTTTCAGAAAATGACAAGAGTGAGACTTTAGTGTCATGAAATTTGGCCTTTTTTAACGTCGATTTGGCCTGTTTTAACGTCGATTTATACCTTAAGACTTTAGAAATTAGAAATGAAAATTGTAACAAGAATTTTGACAAAATACATTTATTTGTCAATACAAATAATATAGCAGCCTTTAGAACAAAGTGCATCTGTTCTGTAACAAATTTGCAGCCTTTTATTTCAGTGCATTTAAGGACCACTGGTTTAGGTAACATGTTTCATGTTGTAGGCGTTTGTGGCAGATTTTGATGCCTTGATGACAGAGGCAGGGGGCTCCCACTTGAAACACTGCGGCTCAAGGCTCGCCATCTTCACAGTCATGATGGATGATAGAGTTCCCTCAAGAGCCAAACTGTTTCGGGTTTTGGTTTTGTTCAGTCCAACCACAGAGAACACTCGTTCAGCATCAGCATTTGAAAGAGGAAGTACCAAGACCAACTTGGCAATACGAGACAGCCTGCCAAATCTGCTCATACCGGTCACCTTAAAATGTACATAGGAAGGCTAATTACTCTCAAGTATTTTTGTGTAGTATTAAGTTGATTACGTCAATGAGTATTCCCATGAGTACAGAATAATTCTTACCTTATTCTTCATTGATGCCATGTTCCCCCAAAAGCTCTCAAAGTCAAACATTGCTGGGCCTTCGGGCATGGCAATGTTCATGGACTGGTAGTCCACAAACTCCTCACTCAGTTTGTCACGCTCTTCAGGTCCATTGTATGGGAGAAGTTCAGGAAACCTAAAAAGAACACAATGTGCACTGATCTGGTAAAGTAGTGTAACTGAAACAGGGGCTGTTTTTCATATGTGGTCATCAAACAAGAAAATGTGACAACAGCCTGGTCTTAAGCCTGCTCTACTTGTAAAGCTTATTGAGATAACTTGTGTTAGGATTTGGCACTATAGATAAAATGTACTTTACTTGATACCCCAACTAACCTGTCGACAAAGTACAAGGCATCTTCCACTCCACACTCTGCTCTCTGCTGGACATCCAGAAACATGGTATGTTTTATCAGAGGCTCTTTCATGGGGAGTTTCTTGATGGCATACTCCACAGCCCTTTCCAGAAACACCACTGCTGCCTGCTGGAACCTCTGCACTTGCTGCGGTGTAATGTCTCCTGCTTCAAGGAGCCTGTTGAGTGTAGCTCGAGTAGTGAAGCCAATCACCAACTTTTCTCCTACAAGAGACACAAATCAACAACTTCAGAGGTTATTAATGATGCTGTATGCATCAACATGTCAGTATGAGATGGGAATAAGACCGTGTTGAGTCACTTTAGTCACCATCAAAAACCACAATAACTAACTTGAAAGCACCCCCTTAAGTATCTTCATCATATCAGTGATTGATTGAATAGTTTATTAGACAGGAATGCAAACAGCATAGTCAGTCACACATTTGGGCTAAACAAAAAAGTCCTGGGGACTTGTTTCCATTGTGGTCCCATGTGTGTGACGAGATGACTGCAGCCCTCTAACAAACAGTGTGTTGATTGAGATCAGTGAGTGGATAGTGCATGTGCATATTCTGATGTAAAACTTGGACAATTACTAATTACCTGGCAGTTGGTTGGATGGCTCCTTAAAGCGGATTTCATGTGGTTCCCGGTGCTGCAATGCTGCGGGCTTCAGAAACTTCGAGAGCAGCTTGCGGATGAAACCCCTCATCTAAAATTTTCAGAAAAGATTTACAAATTTACATTTATTTCATGCTAATAAAAAAGGAACAAAGATAGTACATCATACTAGCAAACTGTATCCCAACCTTCCCAATTTACCTCATCATGTAGAAAGAAGATGGACGACTTCTCTCTCTGGAGGAGGAGGTTGAAGGTGGAGAAGACTGGAAACGTTGCTTCATAGGAGAGCAGGTACACCTCTGTGATTGGGTCAGAGAATGCCTCCACAAGCCTCCTGAACCTTGGCCGTTTGTCATCTGTGGGAAAAAGAGAGAGAGAAAAAAAATGGTTGTGCATACTACATTTACTTTTCAGTCTGTTCTAATAACCATGCATTTGGATCATTAAAATGTGATGCCTACTTAATGACTTGAAGTAGCTGGCCAGTGGCTCATACTGCTGCAGGATACGAGTCAAACACTTCTCCAGGCTCAACCATCGAACGGAAACGTGCATGAGCATTTCCATATACTCACTTCCATGGAGCTCACAGAATTCTATGACAAGAATGGAACTTCTTAATGCCAGTTTGATCAAACTCTTCTGGATTTAATTTGTACTACATTGGGACTGCACATACATACCTGTCAGGTAACCTTTACGGTCGGTGCTTCCTTTAAACCAGTATCCGATATCCACAGCCAGATCCTCTGGATCAAATCCACACACCTGCAATACATGAGCTGCCAAGCCTCACGCTGAGTGTGACAGTCACGCAATTTGACCCATTCTCACACCACATGCCACACTTGACATTTCTCACGCTCACTAGCTGTTCTCAGTCCAGAAATCATGGCACAAGAAACCTGAAGAAAACACTGATGGAGGAAACAAGGGAGATAAAGAGAGAGAGAGACCAAACAAGAGACAAGACTGGAGTAAATAGTGGACTGGCTTTTTTCATGAAGTCAGAGGCTGCAAGACAGACGCTGAGCTGCATCCCTGCTGCTGGACTGCTAGCTGATGTTAGCTGCTGCTGGACTGCTAGCTGATGTTAGCTGCTGCTGGCTCTGGTCTTGTTGCAGTTGCTCTGGGTTTGGCTCTTTTAATAAAGCTGATGATGGTAAAGACAACACAACCAAACATTGAGAAGCATGCCATGCTAAGCCTAGCATGCTGCTGCTCTGAGCTGCTCAGTGTCCGGCTGTGCTGGCAGAGCTGTCGGCTCGCTGGTTTGTGTTCAGAAACCAAGGCGGTCCATTTCAAGAGGAATTTAGCTGACTAGCTGTCCTTGGTCTGTTAGCATCCCTCACCACCTAGAGACATCACTCTACTCATGCAGGGGCGCCGTATATGGGGGAAAAGTTAGGACAATTCCAAGGGCCCTTGCCTGACAGGGGCCCCAAAAAATAGGTAAAAACTAATATAAAATTATTAAACCATCATCGAGTAAATATATATATATATATATATGTAGTTTTTTTTCATGGGGCCCAAAATTCCTGGCGGCGCCCCTGATTACATGTTGGTATAGATTTAATATGCTGCTGTTATTTTGAGACAAAAATGCTACATAGTGTTCCTTTAACACATACGGTTAGAAATGTTAAGCTGTAAATATTAGCCTATCAGGTCAAACAGTAGCTGTAGAAAACTAGGCTTATTAACATGTTTTCGGTTACTTTCATGCTACAAAGAGTTCTAATTTCCTGCTGGCAGCAACAGGTGTGAGAGTGACGGAGAAAGCATGGTTAGTGACTGGAGCTGGATACTGCTGATCATTAACACAACTGCCATCATTAGTGTCATGAATGTGGTTACTTCCCCGTTCATTATTCCAAACTCACCGCTCAAGTCTGGGCTTTTGACCAAAAATCCATTGCATATCAACATTTAGACTGATAACCAATGTGCTGGAGCCTGTGTCAGCGTAACATGACTGTTAGGCTAACTTTTACATATGCACAAATACTAGCTGATGTTAGCTCGTTAGCTACTTTAGCCACATTAGTTTGCTTCGTTAACCTCCAAAACTACTTGGCTATGATTCAGAAAAGGTCATGGTTAGCGATACAGTTTTAGTTAGTTTTACTGAATGTATCCTTTGTTTGCAGACATGTGATTTTTTTTTTTTTTCCTGGCAGCTGCTTGGCTAGGTCACACACTCACAAAAGCATCAGATTTAATTGCAGCTTTGCAACATGAGTCGCTGAACCACCCCGACAGCTGCTGTGCAACCAACCATTTTAGTCCATTCCACTCTTTCAAGACTATTTTTCACTGCTGTTGTTGCTTGAATGACATTTTATTCTTCTGTAGGTAGCCTATGTAGGAAGGTGACATTTTTGTGATTTTAAATTTTCAGTGATGGAGTTATTTTTTTCCTTACTGTTTTTTTTTTTTTTTTTTTTTATCCAATATCACACAAGATCAAATGCTGTCAATCATTTTTTCATGGCCTGGTGCTTGTATATTGACCCAGAAGCAGATGTTAAGAAAATTTAATAAAAAATGACTGACAGTACAACTGGCCCTGTCCTCCCATATTTCCTCAGAGAGAATATGTATAGAGCCTGTTTTAGATGTGCACAGGAGGCTGCAAATCATTCACAGTTTCATTACTTAATGATAAATTAGATTACGTTTTAATGATAGCTGCAGGTAAATTAGGTTGTTTCAGCTCCAAACAATAGAAATCGGCAAGGTAAGGAGATCAGTGATTCAAAGTTGTGCGGAGCTTCTTTTTATGTCCAATTCAGTACTTTTCCCAGTCCATTGAAGATTTAGCAGCATAAATCAGAGAGAGCTACAAACTAGAGGAGTGTCTCTGAATACTAGTCCACAAGAAATGAAGATCTTCTTTGGCATTTCAGTCCACATGGCCTGCTTTGGCTACCCCAGAATTAAAATGTATTGGGCCCCCAAAATGCACGTCTAAAGTGTACAAATCTCTATCGTAAAGCCTGACTATCAGCTCAGAAATCACTAGAGTTAAATGGGAAAAGGATTTGGAGACCGACATATCCAAAGAGGACTGGTCTTTCTTTTGTTCAAAAGTTCATAGATGTTCCTATAATATGAGGCATAAACTTTCTCTCTTTAAAATCCTGCATAGAATTTATTATACACCTGATAAACTGCACAGACTGACTGGTCCTGCAGTCTGCTCACAACATTCTGGAAATCTGTAATAGACATCATATCAACATGTTTAAATATTCAAATTATTTCATCACCTCGCTTGTGTCTCCATGGCACAGGTTTTATGGACCCTTGGAACGAATTTCCAAAAAAATACGCTGACCTTGCACTGATTGCTGCAAAGAAGTGCATTACAATTAACTGGAAATTACAACTACAACAATAAATAAATGTCATGGATGCATTGGTGGCAAAAGGCCTTCCAGCAACTGGAGCCATAATGAAAAACTGGGTCCCAAAGTCGTGTCAGCAGCCAGGAGACAAGCAGTCACAAAAAGAGAGGAGCATCAGTGTCAGTGGTCAGAAAGAGTCCTAAGCCGGCAATCACAAAAGGAATTATCTGAACACACACACCTCGATACAGAGGTCAGTGGTCAGTTTTCAGGAATATGAAACTGAAACTCCTACATACACAGACACCCACACATTCACATGTATAATACACACACTTACACACACACACGTATGTATGTAAGTTTTTAGTGTGTCTCCCCATTCCGCCTCTGTATTTTGCACATTTAATAACTTATACCTACACGTTTACATACTGTAGAATACACACACACACACACACACACACACAATAAATAAGTCAGACATATTAATAAAGTATACACTCATATATAAACATAAATATTAAATGAGTAATCTTGACACACTCACACACACTGAATAAAACATACTCCTCACTTACACATACATTTTAGCACATATAGGCACACACACACACACTCACACACACATATGCTTACAAACACATATACCACCTCTCGTACAGGCTAAATAACTGACACATGACCTCTGCGCTTTGTGCCAGTCAGCCATTGCTCGTAGGCATTTCACTGTGTGCTGTGTTTAAATCCTCACTTTGCGCAGAGTCAGTCAGTTTGGATTGCAGCAATTTTGTCATTTAATTCTACCCAAATACAACCCAAAAGCAACCTCATAACCTCAATCATGGTGATTCTCTTTTTCTTTTTCACCAGTCAAGTCCCATACAAAGTTGTCACCAGAACAGCGAAAATACATCAAGGCCCAAAAGCACCAGGAGCAATTTTGACATGCGTCAAACCCACTTTCTGATCAGATCCATTGTTTTCAGCTGCATGGCATGCATTGCCAGTGTTTTGCTGCACTTCCCACCACCTTAAGGCCTGGACTCAGGGAGCGTTTCAATTTGGAGGCATCAAAACAAAAGTTGACAGACTGGTGCTGCTGTTATCTCACAGCAGAAAACTAAAAGTTAACAGGAAAGTGCAGGCCAACAGCCGTCTGGTAAAAGCCTCTCTTCATGCAGCAACATTACCGAGTGGTAATTGGAGGTCCACTGCATCAAATTTGAGCACACATACAATCTAGATGATGATATTTTCAGCTAGAAACCTCACACACTAACATTAGGTCCACACAATCAACAGTCACAAGTAACACTGGTCAAATTGTTTTCTTACAAATTGTTTCCCGGCTTCCTGCGTGTTAACGCCCAGCACAGACCGTCTTTTAATCCAAGCTGGAGAGAACGCCACTGTCTCTCAGAACGCCCTCCTGTTTCAGCTGCACCTCCGCAGCTCAGTGAACTCTGCCAACCAACTGTCTGCTGCTGACCGCTGTGACTGTTTGGCCGACAGACGCCTCTTACAAAAAATCTCCCCAACTAGAGCCAAAGTCCAGCAACACGGACAGCAGGCTAAACAAGTGAGCGGACGTGCACGGGCCGCGGGGTGCCAGGTGACACTGGGCTCAGCTGCTCTACTTCCCAAACAATGCTGTTTGATTTACTGTCCCCATCTGTGTCGACTGCCTGACCGTTAAAACTGTAAGTAGAAGAAGAATATAATCAAAATTGGACTCAAATAGACTTTTTTCCCCTCTTTATTATGTTTCTAATAACACACACACACATGCACATACACACAATATTTATTTTTAGCTACACTGAGTAACTTCTAAAGCTCACACGCCTGCTGAATAACTTTAACATTTCCACACATACTGAATAATACATACAAGGTAACTTATGCATTAACACACACACACACACACACACACACAATAAGTCATGCAGGTTCCATGATGTACAATTAATAACTTATAGGCGCTTTTTCATGCATACCCTTACATAGAGTTAGTGTATCTGAAGTAGAATATATATCTCTCTCTCACTCACACATGCGCGCGCACACACACACACACACACACACGCACACACTTTTAACACTTAACTTTTCACTGTCTGTTTCTTCTCTCTCTCTCCCTCTGTGTGTGTGTGTGTGTGTGTGTGTGGCGGTGCTTTGTTCAACATGTTTTATTCCTCAGGTTGTTTGATCCATTATAGATCAGAGACAAAACAGGTCAGACAGAAAAAAATGAAAAAAGTAATAATAAAAAGAGAGAGAAAAGAGAGAAATGTAGATGGATGGATGGATGTAAAGGTAGATGGAAAAAGAGAGCGATGGAAGAAATGATGGACAGATGAAAGCCTCCACAAAAGAGAAAAGGGTGGGTGCCACAAAGGGACAAAGGAGGATGTGAAGAGAGAGAAATGGACATTAACATGGCAGCCGGGTGATCCGATCGATCATCCATTTGATCAGGTGATCAAAGC
Organism: Myripristis murdjan; assembly: GCF_902150065.1. NCBI lineage: Eukaryota > Metazoa > Chordata > Actinopteri > Holocentriformes > Holocentridae > Myripristis > Myripristis murdjan. The sequence continues at coordinate 2,124,221 of NC_043992.1, read as the reverse complement.
TGTCAATTCATTTAACCACAGTGACAAAAAAAGAGCTTAAGGAAAATAAACAACTTTCACATCCAATCAGAAATGAACTTTTTGTAATGGGCACTAAAAGCCTTCCTCTCCAAAGTGCATGCAGCACTTTGGATTGAACTGAATTCACACCAGCTAAATTTAGTAAGAATTCTAAAACAACGCTCCAGACAAGATCCAAACTGGTCCTTAAGACAAAAACACTGCAAAAAAATATACAGTGTAGACATGCTAACCTGTTGAAAATACATGAAGAAAACTGAAAAGTAGTTTGATAGAATAAAAATATTTTCCTACCTAATTAACACTGAGCCATGGTTTAACTTTTCTTACATAGCAAGTGCTTGTCCATTGTTCTCACTGTCTGTCTGTCTGAGGGACTATTGTCGTGATTAACCTCAGTCAGACATACACACTCTCGCACACACACACAAACAGACACACCCACACACACTCTCTCTCTCTTTCTCTCTGTCTCTACCTGGAGCCATTTCTTAGTGTGTTTATTTCATCTCTTGACACATAAAGAGGCCATTCTTATCATAGCCTCTGCCTTGGAACAAACACACACACTTAATGCCTGCACACACACACACACACACACACACACACACACATGCACACATGCACACCGCCTCTAGTATCTCTAGTAGAATATAATGGCAAGTTTTCAGACAGCCACTTTGTTATATGAGAATTTGATAGCCAATCACATCCTGTAAAGTCAAGGACCAGTTTGAATGGCCTCTTGATGGAAAGTGACTTCAGTAGCTGCAGTGATGTGTGTGTGTGTGTGTGTGTGTGTGTGTGTGTGTGTGCGTGTGCGTGCGTGTGCATGTGTGTGTGCGTCTGTGTCTGTGCGCACACATTATGGCTTCTTTGTTGCAGTTTTTTTTCTCCACTCCAGATGAGTTGAAATTCTAATTGAAGCTCTAGAATCTGCCTTAAAGCTTTCAAAACAATAGACTCAAACCCCTCACAATCTACACTAAAAAACATTAAAGAACTTGTCTTCAGAAAGTAAGTGTGTGTGTGTGTATGTGTGTGTGTTGACATGCGCGAGACAGAGTATGTGTATAAAAAAAGAGTGTGTGTTTGAAAGAAACAGAACTATTGTGTGTAGGAGTGAAAGAGAAAGTAATAGCTAAAGAGAGACAAAGCGTGTGTGTGTGTGTGTGTGTGTGTAGATGTGTCAGCCCCCTCCTATAAAAAAAACCTGGGGCCAACCCCTGCTAAGTAGCCTGTCAATCCATCTGAGCATGCTGTCATTAACACTGACACTCACAATCACACCTTCTGTATTTAGTCCCATCATGTGTGTGACAGCTCAGTCGCTGTGTGACAGACACACCTGCGTATTGTTCTGTCGTTGCCTGAAATCCATCACACAGTATTTCAAAAACAACAACAAATATTCTAGTCCACAGTGTAAGTAACACAAATAATCATAGTTTATGCATCTGAAAAGTGATGACACTTAAAATAACTTACCTGAGTGCTGTTAAGTCCCAAACAGAAGTCTTATGTTGCATCATTCCTTAAAGGTGCACCATGCAAACTGACGGTCAACTAAAGGACAGAGTGAGCGTTCCCCCCATGTGTTGTCATGTTTCTAATGCGCTTATTTTTTATTTATTTTTTTTTGTCTAGGGTTACCACCTGCTAATAAGCCCAATGAGGGACAAGGGGTATGATTCTGAGGGACAATGTGGGACACCGCCCGGCGTGGCGGAGCCCCCACTCGGTGGGCAGACTCACCGATACCGGTTTACCGATTTCTAGCAGATACCACTTTACATGGTATATTAATGTTGCCCTGTTCCCCTAACATATGTAATTGCTGCTGTATGTTCATGAATAAGCCACCCTTGTTAATGAGCCCTTAGCTTTCAATGTGTTTTTTTTTTTCTAAATAAAAGATATTCATAATATTTTAAACATTTCAATTAATTGACAGATGAACTTCCACTTAAGATTTACTTTTTATTTAAAGTGAATGAATTGCAATGGAAAATATAAATAAAATTAAATAGCTTATAACAGTGTTAATTTCGTCGTCTATGTTTCAATTTAGTTTTAGTCTTAGTCTTGTGTCAAATGCCCTTATTAGTTTTAGTCATATTTAGTCAACTTGAATTCTTTTTTGTTTAGTCACATTTTAGTCAATGAAAAGTCTTGGCATTTTAGTCTAGTTTTAGTCGAAGAAAATCCAAAGTATTTTAGTCTAGTTTTAGTTAATAGTCTTTTTTTAGTCTCTGACCTGCATCATGTTGGCTTTTTTAAATGTATCAATATGTTAAATTATTATTATTATTTTAAAAATGTAAATTGCTTATCAAACAGACCTAACAATTCAGCTACCAATGAACGAGCAGTAGCATGTGATAACATAGATTGAAAAATAAACCGAAGTGATACCTCTTCTCTGAATAGACAAGCTAAGTCAGTGAGCTGCTGTTAGCCAGTGAAAATAGAGCGGAGTGGCAACTCTTCACTTTGTTACACAATCTATGTCAGTGCGCTGCTGTTTTAACTTTGTTCTCGCTGCACTACGCTTCAGACAGCACCGGTGGGTGTGTGATCCTCAGTCATAAACACACACACACACACACACCCCGGCATGAGCAGACAGCAGCGCAGGAGGAGAACAACTAACGCGCATCGCCCGATCCCCCGGGCGAACAAGCTTTTTTTGAGAGTAAGCATTGATTATGCGGGACGCGGTCTCAATTTGCGGGACGCGTGAAATGGGCTTCAAACGCTGTACGTGCACGCGCTACGCGGGACAGGTGGTCACCCTATTTTTGTCCAGTTACCTTTTTCCCCTCTGAATATAATATTGTGGAGGGACAGTCTCAAATATGTAAATATTAGTTGGGAAGCAGTATTGTTGACTTCAACGATGAGCCACAAACAGAGATGACTTTTAATAATTGCATGGAAATGGCGACGTAAACAGTCCCGTGTGTGGGTCCACAGTATAAGGTGTTAGGAGGCACTCGGCTTAGCTTATGTTGCTCAAAACAATGGTGGAGTCTTAGATTTTGGCTTGGTCCCACCACTTGCTGCCGTGTTCACTTTATTTGCAACAAAAATATGGACACAGCCAGTTTCTGTGTTTCATGGTCAGGCACTTCCTGTCTTTGGCTAGCTAACTCACCGAGGCAGGAAGACAGGAGATAGTTTTTGAGGCATTTCTACTGAACATGTTATCTACTGTTGCTGCTACGGCTGCTGTTGCAACTCAAATGTTCCCCTCATGAGATGCATGTGATGTCCAGCCCATTCTCATTCCCAGGGCGTCAAACACCGCAGGCTTAGTCCTGCCCTCCTGCATCTGCTGCCAACACCAAAGAGCAGCCATTAGAGGCTAAAGACAGTAAAGAGCGAGAAAGTTCAATGGAGGGGAGGCAGTGGGGTGGATGGTGAGCGTATAAGTCTCATGATCTTAACACAAGAGACCCAAATGCAATTCCTTTCCACTGAGCCCAGTTTCTGTTTTGTTGCCTAAAACTTTTGTTTTGCTGATCAAACTGTGATATTTTACCAATGTGAGAATAAAAATGTTTTGTGATGTCATGTCCACATTCAGCAAAAAAAAAATTGAAAATGTGCAAACCATATCCATTACTGAATTCAGATCTGACTGCACCACTTACTTTACTCATTACCTTGTCTACTAACCAATAATGTGATGCATTTAAACATCAAATTCAGTCACTACATTACAGTCACTGTTCACAGCACTGCTTTGGTTATTGTGGTGTGCTACTAGTCTAAAAACACTTGGGTTATTTCTTTAACCCAATTCCTGGGTTACTTGTGTTGGGTTACATTTCTGGGTTATTTTTCCAGAGCCATAACCATTTCTTGGGTTATAAGGATTTTATTTTGACCCAATCTGTGGGTTTTTCCAGTTGGGTAATATTTCTGGGTTATTTTTTCTGAGAGTAACCCATTGTTGGGTCAGAGACTTGGGTTTGATTGATTGCTTATTGAATGATTGATTGAATACTTTATGAACAGTTTTTGTAACGAAGAGCACTTCATTACTAGTGACTGATAGCTTTGCTTGTAAATATTGCACAACATGGTTGGTAGAAAATGCACTTTAAACAGACAACTTAACTGTGCACTTTAATAATGGCACTTGGCATTTTAGTCACAATATTTGCACTTTATTATTGGTTTGCACAGAATATTTGCACATTGCATATTTGCACATTTTATACAGACTATTTATTGTCTATTTATTGAATAATTTATAACTTGATAATTTAACAGTGTAAAACCGTGAGTGATGTGTGTCTTTGGGCTTGGGTTGTAGTCCGGGCTTGGCTCCACCTGTGGACATAAAGTTGAATTATCTGCTGATGCTGCACTTGCGTGTGATTGCCTGTTCAGAATTGAATAGTTTTATGTGTGTTAGCATCTGTAACACTGTGTGGAAACGTGCAGTAAAGTCATATAAATGTGGAAGTGCTTAATTAGTAAGAATACTGTGTGAAAGTTTTAGCCCACTCATCTTTTGGGTTGAGTGGGCTAAATGAATATGACCTATAAGTTGGGTTATATTGACTACAATCCTGGGTCATGTTAAAAGAAAAAATGGGTTATTTATTTAACCCAGATTATGGGTCAAAATGCATAACCCAGTTTCTTGAGTCAAAATAACACAGCAAGTAGTTGGACCCTTTTTGACCCAGGGGTTGGGTTAAAGTTGGGTTATTTTTTAACCCAGCAGTTTTTAGTGTGTATGAGCTGCAGTCATGAACACTCGTGGCGGCATAGATCCTTATATATCATCCATGGCTACTGCTTTCCTGATCACAGATACTGCATCCATTACCAGCTCTCAGAGTCAGAAAAAAGCACTCAAATGCATCCATATCTGAAGTACAAGATTTTAAAGCAAAATTGACCTTGGGTCCAGTAATGGGTTGTGTAATTCCCTGGACAAGATATCCACAGAGTCCACATGGTGGTGAAATCTCCTCATTAGTTGCTCTGTGCTCCCCTGGGCTGCTTATCTACAATATTGCATTTGTATCTCCATCCTCCTCCATACTGTGGCAAAGCAGGTCTCAGAATAACACTTTTTGTACATAAACACATGCCCACAAAGTGGATTATGCCAGTATAAAAAGAAACAAGTCGTTTCTTCCTGGTGCAGGGTTCCTATGCGGAAGTTATCTGCAGACTCTGCCTCCCGGATCTACTTTCCAACTCAAACAGGAACAAACCAAGAAAAGACACTATAATTTCCTCATAAAACTAAACAACCCAACACTCTGCAAAAGTTACATTTTGCTTTAACACAAACTGAACGAGACTGAATGACTCAGCGTGGAGATTTTTTTTTTTTTTTGTGATGCTCCATTTTGCACTTGCCAGGTGAAATTAATGTTCATGAAGCGAACTCACATTGGTAGTTTCCCTGAGTTTCCCCTGAATGCTCAGCTCGGTGGGAAATGAACAGGCTTCTGTTGACGTGATTGCGTTGCTCACAGTGTGGAAGCACATTGGTTATTAAGGCATCACAAAAGAGGAAAAACGTTGTATACCCCTTTTTCTTTGTCTCGTATTGATTTTCCCAGCACTTCTCTGCCATCCATCTTCACTGCATGGTCACAGACAATTTTTTGTTCTGTTACCTCTGACACCTTGACCTTCTCACTGTCCGTTGCTAGGGGTTAATAATGTTGTTGATCTGGGAGCTGAGACTTATTCTTCTGTTGACTGAAAGTTATTTTCAAGCTGCCACAAAGTTATTAAGAGCAACAAATACAGCTTTGCTTACAATAAATCAAATATACAGATACATGTAACCTGATGAACAAATCAATATAAAGAACAGAAAATTGAGTGTTTACAGGAGATGTGAAAGTTAATCACTTCATGTCTAGCAAGGTTAGGGCACATGTGGTAAATAAGAAGTTTTCATCTCAGCCTTGACAGAGGAAGGGACTTCTGGATGTTGTTTGCCCTGTAAAGACACTGTTAGCCTCTCAGGATTACCGAGATGCTGCCGATATTCACAGTGAGTCAGGGAGATGACAATGACAGCAACACCCACAGCATAATAGGAGACATTAAAGGCTTTTAAGGCCTAAGTGCAATCACAGAGTGTTACATAAATGACGGAAATCTGATTAATGGCTCATTGTGGCACAGATCTGATGCTCTCACAGCTGTCTAAACAGGAAAAAAAAAAACACATGTATTAAATGATTATCCATGAGAAGCATATTAAGACGAGATTTTCTAAACAGCATGAATCCACTAAAAAAAAAAAAAAAAAAAAAAAAAAAGCTGAAGATCATCCAGTAGTCCTAAAATAGAGATAATCCAGTTTGGATGTGTAAGGAGCACTTATTCTGTTTATTTACTCTGTATGGCCCAGACCTGGTCTTCTCACTACTGTCTTAATGGAAAGAAAACACATGTAATTTGCTTCTTATTTGTTTTTTTGGTTTTCTTTTTTTTTTTCTATGGAACCCCTAAAGGGACATGGGGAGAGAAAATACAGATGAGTTCTTAAGTTCTCTTACAAAACTTTTGCGTTCTCCTGAGAGACCTTTGAGGTTGAAGAGCAAATGTCAAAGTACCTCTGGATTCACACGTGTCATTTAGTAAACAACATGCCGCAGCCCGCTGAGCTTCATTTGAATTGACTATTGATAAGTCCAATGTGATACAGGTAGTTGTGCAGAGGTGGAAATTACATTTCCTCATGTTGTTGTAATTGAGAAGCTTTTTGTGTACTGTACTTGTGTAGTGTACTTTTTGTGCACCCTAACCCTAACCCTAACCATGCACTGTATTGTATTGCTCGTGTATTGTACTTCACTACGTTCAAATCAGATCCATCACAGACGACAAATGATCAATGACAGATTGCGGAACCTTTCACAATAAAGGCTCAGTAAGCAAAGATGACAGAAGGAACCTGCTTCTGCTTTGTTGTTGGTTCTACTTTTTGTCAATGTCCAAATTTCACAATAAAAGCTACACCATGAAAAACTGCAGTGGGGACCATTAGACTCACCTGGCAAAAAATGTGTAATAAATGTGCAAAATATCATTGAGTGGGCCCAACGATGAGAACCATGTAGACTCATCCATCATAAATTACGTGCTTATTCCACATTTGTTAGCTGAGTCTACAGGGTCCTCACTTCAATGAACCCTCAGCAATGCCCCTTTAAAAGAAATGCATCTTAATGAGCTACTTTTAGTTTTACTTTAGGAGAAGAAGTAGCTTGTCCTGGGGTAGTAACTTGCGGTGCTGTCCACCACTGTGTTGACTTAATCTGCAGCTGTTCCCTGTGTCACTGTTCACCTCCTCACATAGAAGGCAGTGTGTGAAATTTTGTTAACATATGCCATCTTTCCATACACGTGTGCTGGCCTGGCTTTGTTCAGTTTGACACGGTGCAGCAGCCCAGTGCAGCTGGGATTTGTTTTTCCATTTACAACAGGGCACCACCTGTGGGCGTCGTTTTTTCTCCCTTGTCTACCAACACCTCACACACGAATTTTATTTAAAAAAAAAAAAAAAAAAAAAAAAACATTAACAAGACCCACTAGAAATGGCTGCTTCACATGAATACAGTGGTCCCTCGTTAATCGCGGGAGTTACGTTCTAAAAATAACCCGCAATAGGCGAAATCAGCGAAGTAGTCAGCTTTATTTTTTCCAATTATTCTAGATGTTTTAAGGCTGTAAAACCCCTCACTACACACTTTATGCACTTTTCTCAGACAGGCATTAACATTTTCTCACTTTTCTCTCTTGTTTAAACACTCTCAAAGTTCAAACCTTCGTAGAAAAATAAGTCCAGTAAAAAAAAAAAAAAAAAAAAAAGCATGCAAAATTGCACTAAGGGGACAACTGTATTGTTTGCTGGAAAACACATTTTTTACATGGATAGTTTACCAACTAAGCCCTTAGTTTCACTGGTCTCACTTTGGTATTTCCGGGTTGTAGGACACTCTGTTTCAGACTCTGTTCTTGTTCAGTTTCTTTCTGACCAATGAAAGACGACGAAGACCTTTGACATCACGGCAGGCTGCTTGAGGGCGGATGTGGTGCACTTTGGCCCGGCTCTGGAGATGGTCCTTCTTGGCCACAGCTCAGTGCAGCTGGGCGCACTTCAACTGCTGATGGAAATGTGAACCAGCGCAGTGGCGGTTTCACTCATCATGACCCAAGGTGCCAGTGGAAAAACAGTTTTATTTAACGGTCATGTGGTGGAGGTGATTTGAAAAAAAAGTTCCTCTGGAGGATGCAAACAGCTTCTCAGGACAACACAAACATTTCTTTTCTACTCAGTGGTGTACACTGCAAAAACGCAAAATCTTACCAAGATTGTTTGTCTTATTTCAAGTCAAAAATGCCTTATTTCTAGTCAAAATATCTCATTACACCTAAAATAAGACATGATCACCTCAGAAGTAAATTGTTTTTAGACAATTTTCACTTGTTTCAAGTGAAAATTCACTTGAAACAATTTTGCTTGTTTCATTGGCAAAATTTGTCAGTGGAAAAAGTGAAAATTCACTTGAAATAAGTGAAAATTAGCTAGAAACAAGAAACAAATTTTGCCAATGAAACAAGCAAATTTTCACTTGTTTCAAGCAAATTTTCACTTGAAACAACAGACAGTTGTCTAAAAACAAGTTTCTTCTGAGGTGATCATGTCTTATTTTAAGTGTAATGAGATATTTTGACTAGAAATAAGACATTTTTGACTTGAAATAAGACAAATAATCTTGGTAAGATTTTGAGCTTTGCAGTGTAGTCTAGTTTATTCTAGTGGGTGCACGCACGCGTACACATGCACGTGCATGCGCATGCGCACACATGCACGCACACACACACACACACACACACACACACACACACACACGCACACACAGGCTCCCTTTCTGAAACGTTAACATTAGCTCCAGCTGTAGTGTCCCTCAAAATATGGTCAAAAAGAGCCGCTTCATAACACAGAGAAGGTGACTTTATGAACGGGAAAGTGAACGTTATGTCAAAAAAACATACTGATACGTATCTTTGCGCATTTTTAAGTGGTTATACGGAAATGCGGGACCTTTTCTAGTGGGTATACGCCGTATACCTGCGTATCACGTAGACTACACCACTGTTTCTACTTCATTCTGTTGTTTTTTTTTTTTCTCCCATTATTTTTTTCCCATCTCCTTGTAGGGGTTTTGCTCCTTTTGCTCCTTTTAAGACCATGACCATCACCATGACCATCACCATGACCATCACCATCATCACCATCATCACCATCATCATCACCACCACCACCACCACCACCACCACCACCACCACCACCACCACCACCACCACACACACACACACACACACACACACACACACACACACACACACACACACACACACACACACACACACACACACACACACACACACACACACACACACAGTAAAGCTTACTTGAGCCTAATGATGTACAGGGAGGAAGTTCTAGCCTGTGGTTGGAGTTCATAATAAAGAAACTGTCTCCTGTATCTGGAATGAAGCTACATAAAAGTGAAGCTTTTGGACTCTGAAAGCGTTGTTTACACTGTTGACACTAGCTAACTGTGTTTGGCAGCCCTACCTGATTGAAAGGAGTTTTAACTCACACAGTGACTGTGTGGATAAAAACAGAGAGCAAGCAAAGTAGGCCTTAAAGGAACAGTGCACATGTTTTTTTGGATGGAGGCATTTTCCAAAGTGAGGTTGCCAGGTTTTTGCAGGCTTCTTCTTGCTATGTCAGGGATAGATGTTTAACATCCTATAAATCACAAAAGTTTCAAGCCAGGAGTTTAGACAGCCATGTGACTATCTGACCCTGTTTGACAAATGACAAATAGCTGACTGTCATTCTTTTTTTTTTTTTTTTTTTATCGCCTCTTTATTCTTGTGTTGCACCAGGCTTGCAATAACTGTATAATCACCGCTCATTCATCAACTTCTCCCCCTGCAAGCTTTCAGAACAGAAGGACGGCAGGACGTTTTTGCCTTGTAAAGACACTGATTGTAACAGAGCGGCGGCTGATATTCACGACGTGTTAGAGAAATGAGTTGAATGACAGCGACGCCCACGGTGTAATGGGAGACATTAAGGGCTTTTCAGACATAATTGGGTTTCTGTGGTTCGGCTGAATGGACCGGCTGGAAAAAAACCCTGTCGCTCCCGAGCGCTCCCTCATAAATCACCGGAATCACAATCTATATTTCTGCCTGTGTCTCGTGTTCCTCCTCTCTTTCTCTTTTCCATCACACCTCTCTCCCTCTGTGACTCGCTGTTTCTCCTTGTCAGTCTGCGTCCTTTTATTCCCTCCTCTGTCTCAATTTGTCTCTCGCCTGCCTCCTTCCTTCAAACCTCTCTCCCTCTGTAACTTCTGCTTTCCTCTAACTTCTTATCCTTTTCTCCCTCCTCTCTCTCTCTTTGGCTCTTCCCTCTTTCACTGTGACATCTTTTCCTTCATCCTGCTCTCTTTTTGCTTGTCTTATCCCTCTCTTGCTCATTATTTATTTGTTATTCCTGCTTTCATCTTTGTGTTTTCTCTCTTTCACTCAGTCTCCCCCTCTTATCTTTCATTATTCCATCCTCCCCAAATTCCCCTGTGCTTTTCTCTTTTTTCTCTTTCCATTCTTTCCATTTCTGCATCTCTCTTTCCTCCCCTTTCTTTCATTCTCTCTCTCTCTCTCTCTCTCTCTCTCTCTCTCTCTCTCTCTCTCCCTTTCTCTCTCCTTCTCTCTCTCACATTTACACACACACAGGTGCTAATTTGAAAGTCAGGTTTTCTTCTCCTTCTCCTACATCTTTCCTGGACCTCCTCCTCCCGTTGCCATGACCTCCAGCTGCTGCTGTCGCCCCCGGCAACCTGGATCCTGCAGATGAAAGTGGAGGCACATTGCTCTGAATTAACTACAAATTATAACGGTGGGAGAACACGCTCAAGGACGATGTACAGGAAAATGTATTACCCATAGGTATAGTCATATAAATAACCAGCCACACACACACACACACACACACACACACACACACACATACACACACACACACACACACACACACACACACACACATGCACACACATCTGTTGTACTTGCTGGCTTTTATAGATGCATGTTTTCAATTGTGTTGTTATACATTATTGTAAATATTATTAAATTATTACATATGGATGTTTATGTGGTTTCAAACGTTTACCATAATAATCTAGCAGTATGGGTTGAATATCATCGTGGATTTTGGTTTGAGAAAACGTAGGCTACAGTTCCTTGGAAGAAAAAAGTGCTGACTAGCAGGCAGGGCCGCTGCTAGGCTTTTGGAGGCCCTAAGCTGGACTGAAAAAAAAATACATTAAAATAATTAAAAAAATACATTAAAATAAAATAAAATAGAATAAGCATGCCACCATACTAGTGGGTATAGAAAGCCACCCTAAATAAATAATTTTTCAGTTTTGATTTTAAAGGATCCAGGTCAGAGATGAAAGATGAGATATTCCAGAGTCAAATGATATGACAACTATATTAAACTATTATATTTATTTAGTGGGACATAAACAAATGTCTCAAATAATTATATGCTGTGTACATTACCAATGGTAGCATTTTGTAAATGGCCAAAAGGATACCATATTTTGGCTCAACCAACACAAGTTTTAAATTTCACCAGCAGATGTCGCCCCTTCCATAGCCTCAGATGAAATTGACCCCTAATACAGTATAAAGGCTGACCAACTACGCCGTGTGTTTATTTTTCCAGCATTATGCTTATGACACGCACACCAGTTTTAAGCAATGGACATATTACATGCATATGATTAAAAAAGAATTTCTGAAATTTATTCTTGGTAAATTCATCAGCCTGTCTAATCTCAGCTCACTGATCATGTGTCACTGTGCACGCAGAAAAGCTTAGGCAAGAGCAGGACATTGCACTGTGGACACCAGACTGCTTTATGTTGATTTATAAAGCTCCAAATATCTACCGAGACAACTGTCAACTATATTGCAAACGTGTCACATGCCGTGTAAAATCCAGAACTTAGCTGAGCTTAGCAAATCAAATTGCTAGGTTAGCTAGCCTAGCTAGATTGCTGTGGGCTAGCTAATCAGACCTACAAAACACGGACTTACAGGCAAGGGATGCACGGGCGTCATCTCTCTGTTTTTTCTTTTTTCTTTTTTCAGCTCCAGATTCAAAATGTCGCTTACTTGCCATTATGCCTCAGTCACCGGTCTGCACGGTGCACGGAGGTAGAGCAGCAAACTCCGATGGGAAAAAAAAGACGTGCAGTTGAAGACTGTACCATTTCAGGGGGGGACGCGGGGGGCGCTTTGGGGTACACAATTTAAAAAGACAACGGTGAGCCTGTTTGTTATGTAATAATGTTATAATTATCATGACATCATACTTGCCAACCTTGGGTTGTGAAAATTAGGGAGGTTTTCTTATTGTAAAATTTCTGAAGAAAGTTCAAATGCGATCGCATGGACGTGTGGTAAAACAGTAGCCCTATGCTGTGTAGTGTTGCTGTTTCCTGAGAGGGGAGTTGAACCCGGGTCGCCCGCATGTTGGGCAGATACACTATCCATTATGCTAAAGCCAGCGCGTGCTATCGGGGATTCTGCCTGCCAAGTCATAAATGAGGCTCAGGAAGCGGGCAGGCCTGGGTTGCCACAAACTGCGACAAATACCCCCATTACAGTGTCGGACTTGTTTCCGACACTGTGATTTTTTTTTATCAACCTTAATTTTTGGGGCCCTCTGCAGGTACTCGGGGCCCTACGCACTGTGCGTAGTCTGCGTATAGGGAGCGGCGGCCGTGCTAGCAGGTATTTGTAAACAAATTTGCACAAGATTTTAAATGAATCAGCTTTTGTTGAAAAATGATAATATTTTAGCTCCAGAAACATGGAGCCAAAACTTTCCATGTTGCCTTCATATTTTTATTCAGTTCATATAATTGATAAACAGCTTGATCATATTGAATCTTAAAATAAACCACTTTTAAAACATCATGTGTAGGTCAAAACACACAACCCGTTTGATACTAATGTAATGGTAATGATACTAATGTCTCAAAATGAATATGTACTGAGCATCTGATTAGTATTGGAAAATGTATTTATTTAGTTATTGGTTTGTTTGTTTATTAATTAATTGATTTATTTAATCAATTCCGACTGTGATTCTGATCGTGTGATTCACTGAAAATCCTCAACCTCTTACAGATTAACACTCAGGAAGCTGCGTTTGAGGCTGCTGTGCATGCGCCACCCAAAAGGTTAAACTGCACTAATTCCTGTTGAAGGAACAGCCTCAAGCGAAGTCACACAAATGGGGAAACCTGAATAATGTTGCAAGAGCAAGACTAATTTCGCACCAGTGTGGCTCCACATGAACACCGCCATGGAAATAAAGATGGTGGCTCCTTCCTCATTTTGATATGTGGAGAATGATCACATGGTGGAAGCAGCCAGTTTCTCCAACAGATAGACTTAATACACATGCATGCTGTAATTATCAGTCCATGAACTGATTAACTGATTAGACAATCAGCAGAAAAGTCATTTGATAATCATTGAATGTTTTTTTCATTTATCAAGTAAAAATGTAGCTTCACTAAGATCACTAGATTGTCTTCCTTTTTTCCATTCATTTAATGACAAAATTAATACATTGGGATTTTTTGGCTGTTAGTCCGACTGAAAAGGGAATTTGAAGACACCACTTTGGGATTTGATCACTTCCCATGATACTTTGGTAACATTTTTGACATTCTATAAACTGATAGAAAAAAAAACTCTCGATAGCTTGACCTTGACAAAAAAAAAAAAAAAAAAAAAAAAATAGTACAATATTGTATTTTGTTAAACTGACTGACACAAAACATGATATTTCCACCATATGTTGACAAGGCTACAGCTTACCACAGCAACATACCATGGAGTCTTGTGTAAGAAAATAGAAGATTTTGTCTGTCTTTATCGCTCAAAAAATGTTGCCTGTTTCCAAGTAGGAGGTTTGTAATTTCCTGATACAATCTGTAGCACACAAATGCAGCGTCTGTTAGTTTCCATTCAGTTTTGACAATTCCAGATAAAAAAATGACCCTGACTGTAATTTTTAGAGTTTAGGAGCAACTTTCTTTTCCTGCTTATGAAGGGTTTAAGTTTTCATCTATTATTAGTTACAGTGGTCAAGCTGTGTGTCGTGAAGGGGCATGTATGTACATATGTGTGTATCGGTGCTTTGTTACATTTTTCTACCATGTTGAGAAGATCCAAGCTTATCATCATAGCATCGCATCAGACATTAGGGTATCAAAAGTTTCTGCGACTTTCTCCGTTTCTCCTACTCATTTCTGAGAAGGAGTTTTTTTTGTGTTGTTTTCCAGGTTCACCCTCTAAACACTGACGCTGATGTCTGTTCAGTTTTAACCGCCTCGCTCGCTCACCGACTCTGGGCTTGATGTTATCCCTGGTGCAGAGCAGCACTAAGGTGTCTCAAATGTCTTTTCTAGTGTCCACGCGGCTCAGTTGTCATTTCCCCGTCCAGCGTCCACGTTGTGGAGACAGCAAAGTCTCTTGGGCCAAACAAAAAAATACCCTGGGTTCCGGTTCCTTGTCATTTAAGCGCATGAATAGGTAGGGAATTTGGCTCACATCGCAGCACTAGGTACCTGAAGTTGAATACACCCATCACGCCCACCGCCATAGAGCCAAGCTCCACGGTGGGGGCAGCAGGCAAACATGACAGATCCCCCGTCATGTTTGCCTGCTGCACTTGCAAACCTACAATGGCACTGTTTCACCTCTTTCACTACATCTGCAAAGGTTTTCTCTTGTAGTCGGATTATTTTCGCTGGTGGTTTACGAGGACAAATCACACACACCGTGCAGAAGTCCATTCTTTCCAGCCAGTGCTGTCGGTGGCGCGTGATTACATAAAGTTATTTTCCGCGAGAACATCACAAATAAGGCGAGTGCAACATACATCAAAATAAAAGCCCTGCTTAACTTTTGACCAATGCCAACAAGGTCACACTCGGTCCCATAGTGCCTTTATTTTATTTTTTTTAATTTTATTTTTACACAGAGGCCAATAAAATAACCTGACTCGGGGGTTAAATGGGACACTCTGTCGGGAACCGGAACCCAGAATTTTTTTTTGTCTGGCCTTGTGTCCATCTGAGCGCCTATGGGCATGTTGCTCTTAAAATGAGCTGTGCTCAGCTGCATTGTTGCTGCGTTGCTTTGCAGTTGAAAGTGACTGAGCAACAAAAAGCTGGTATCTGAAGCTCATTATCAAGATAGTACCGTGCGCCTACATAGGGGGCGCCGGCGAGCGTCCACTCTGCTTGTCCCACACACAGGAACGCTGCTTCACCTCAGGGAGCTCAGATGGAGTCCTGTTATCGCCGGTGCACAAGCAGATCCGTCTCCTCTGCAGAGAAGCCTTCCTTCTTACCTGGGAAATGCACCATTATAATAGCAATCGACCAAGGTGCTTATAAAGGGTGTTTATGGTTATTATTTTTTTAACTGACTGAAAATTAAAAATTGCTCTTCGGACATGTGCTCAGACTGTTGAAATAGAGCCCTCTGACTGTAACTGATTTGTTTGATTTGAGGACTCGGTTTGCTTTGAGGACTTGTTTTGTTGTGGGCTGTTGTTTTCCTTTTTTCTCACTGAGGGATTAAAGTTGGAGGGCGTCATTTTCATGTATTCTTTCATGTTGTGGGTGTTATAAATGCCTTTGTGATAGCAGCTGGGATTAAGGCTCTCACACATAAACTTTGACTCCACTTGACTCCCTTGCAGCCCCGCCTCTGATTGGGATTGCCCTCCCTTGCGGTTGTCAGATTGGGGCAAATCTGGTGTAAATCAGCCCTGATAATCCTCTGGTGTGTCCCCAGCCTTAGCAGATTAGGTCCGTCAGCCAGGTTCCTGGGCGTGTAGACACAACCAATAAGGAGGCTCCAGCAGGGTAATCCAGGTCTTAACAGAGCTAATGATGTTGTATTGCTGCTGATTCGCCCGGCTGTCAGATTATGTTGACGCAGCTTCTGTCATCTGTCTGAGGAAAACACTCAGGCCCACAATGTTAATCCACAGCTGCTCTCCGTGTGTGTGTGTGTGTGTGTGTGTGTGTGTGTGTGCTCTTGTATGTATGTGTATGTATGCATATTTGGGTGAATCTTTTTTGTTTCTGTGTATTTGCATGTGTGGCTGAAATGTGTTGCATGTGTGTTTGTCTGTGTGATTCTTTGCATGTACATGTTTATGTGTGCAGCAAAAGGTGTGTGTGAAGATTACGACTGTGTGTGTGTGTTTGTGTGTGCATATCTATGTACAGATATGTATCCATAGTTTTCTGTATATAAAAGCATTCTCCCTTATTTACAACTGTTACTTCCTGACTCTGCACTCATCCACTCTGCATCTCTCTCTCTCTTTCTCTCTCTCTCTCTCTCTCTCTCTCTCACACACACGTGCGCGCACACACTCATCAGGGTGTGGTGATTGATTTTCAGCTGATTGATGGTGATGCCATAAAGACTGAAATGAGCATCCACAACCTCAGCAGAGAGATGGTCTAACTCATATGTGTGTGTGTGTGTGTGTGTGTGTGTGTGTGTGTGTGTGTGTGTGTGTGTGTGTGTGTGTGTGTGTGCGTCAGAACCAATGATGACTCACTCCATCAACAGATTTTTTTTAGTTGTCTAATGTAACAACAGAGGACAGGACAGCATTAAGAGGAGTGCAAAAATCTTGTAATTTATTCCCATATCCAGAATTAAAATCTCATTGCAATAATCCCACTTGTTTCAAATATTAATCAACTTGTTTCCAAAATTTCCTTGAATTGTCTTTTTCTGATCCTGGGCTGATCTGCATTATTCTGTGTTATTTCAACTTACATTATGTGGACAAAATTATTGGGCCTTTATTTTGTTACTTTTTTTTAATACTTTAATACTTTTAATACTTTCATTATTATTATTATTATTATTTGTTCATGTTCAATGTGAGAAAATGTTACAATAGAACAAATACAGAATTCACCATAAGGATTTTACAATTTTATTTCACCACACAGAATATTCACTACCCCTAACATGAAACAGTTTGGGAAGCCCTGTTCCAGGAGATCTCACACCCATCAGCCACCTTTCCAAATATGACAAAATCATAGTTATGACTTGGATCATAGCCAGAGAGATCACACTCCTTAACTTGAAATACAGGAACAACTCTCAGTATTATAATGTCTCATTTTGTCTGTGTGTGTGTGTGTGTGTGTGTGTGTGTATCTGTCCACAGTTAATCTTGCCTATCAGCCTAATATTTCTTATCCACAGTTATGACGTTATGATCAAGGACATCTTGTGGTTGCAATGATTAAAAACCTTTGAAAAATGTTCTTGCTACTGCTGCTCCCTCTCTTCATTCACTCTCTAGCTTGCTTGACCACCACTGCGCTCTCTCTTTCTTTCTCTCTCTCTCTCTCTCTTAGCGGAGGCGAGACTGTGACCAAAATGGTGGCTTGGCAAACCTTTTCTTTTTGGAAAGTGCAGGTTCATATTTGACACACCTCCACATCCACACACTGCCAGCCCCCACACTACTGCAAATGAGTGCTCCTCAGCTGGTTCTTCGCCCATGTCCGAGCACTGGAGAAGGAGAGCTATGCAGGCAGTGCCTCTGTAGTTTCCCTTCTCCTGGTAGGCAAAAAAAGGGGAGGTTTGTTGCCTAAGTCCAAGCGTCAGAGAAAGGAGTTCTGCCTGGTGGAGATCTGCGTTCTAATGAGTGCACTCCTCCAGTTGTTACTTTACTTCCACGCATACCTGCTGTTATCTCTTCATACTACTTACTGATACTGTTGTGGTTATTGCATGTATGAATGTGTTAATTGTAATTTTTGTTCCTTTGCAATATCCTGCATTTTCTTCAAATATGTTATGTGTTCTCTTGCGATACTTCAAACACTTTTCTACTTGTCGACTGCCTGTTTCCGCTCAGCTGCTCTCAGCGCAGCGGCCTCTTGATCTGAAAATGCCTGACCAATACCATGCGTATTGAGCAGCTGCACTGTATCAGCAGAATCCATGTCCAGTTCAAAGTCAAATTCAATGAGTTGATCCAGACGGGGGCGCTGTGCTGGAGGAGACGGACATGCGGCTCAGAGGGAATGGAAGTACAACAGCATTGCAACGTAATGCAGAAGTGTTGTGAGAGAACACAAAACTATTAAGAGAATGCAAAATTTCTTACAAGACCACCCAAAATATATTGGAAGGAAATGCAAAAAAAAAAAAAAATCTCCATGATCCTTCAGGGGCTGTTTAGAAATTAACCAGGTATGTTATAGGGTTTATTTAAATGTGATCAAAATGTAAAACCTACTCTCACAGTGCAGGGCCACTGAGTTGAAATGAAACCGAGCAGTGTTATCCTCTGTTAACAGCGATGCATAATGAATAACACCCCCCGTCTCTTCCTCTGTCTGTTTATGAATGTTTCCGTCTGTGTACAGCACCATTTTCTCCCATTGTTAAACTGAGTCAAAAGTAGCAAACTTTTCTGACTTCAAACCACCGTCTGAAAATATCATCCCAGCACTTATGTTCTCATCCTCCTACTTCCATTTTGAGCCAGTTTTCCGTGCAGCTTGTCTCATTGTTTTACAACTTAAACTGAGTCCTTGTGTAACTATCTGGGTCCTCTTAGTTCATGGGACTCTCTGAAGGCTGCATGAATAGGAGCCCAACTTTTTTTTTATTATTATTTTATTTTAAACTAAAGGAGCCTTGATAAGGTTTTCTACTATGAACCCTGAATGATGTGGAGGGCTTGAGAGAAAGGAGAGCGGGGAAGAAAGCAAGCACGAGAGACAAAAAGTTTAAGAAAAACGGGGAAGCGGAGCTGACGAGAGAATGAGGCCTGCTAACGAGAAAGACGGAGACAGAACGAGGTAGATAAAGAACAAAGTTCAGAACGGATGAAAAGTTTGAAAGCAGCGCTAACTCTCTGAGAATTAAAAGATCGAGTACGGCAGCACACTGATAGGGAGCAGCACCGCCTCCTTAATACAAGCAGCTCCTATCTACATACCTGAAAGGGAAATTTTCAGCTCTGTTCTTTTTCATTTTCGCCATTTAGCCGACACTGAGTATATAGCTCTTTGTAATGAAACCCCCCTGCAGTTTGAAGGGTTTTATTATTAGATATCTACACTTAAAAAATGATTGCTGCTTTACAAATGAAACAAAGTATTTGGCTGACTGTAAAGTGCCACATGTAACGTATTGAAGCATCAGCATACCCTGCTATAATTAATTAACTGCCATAAACAAATGAGGGAACCACTGAGACATTAGGACGCCTCTGTCTCACACCAGTGGTATAGTTAATGCTTGTATCTCTCCACATGAAGACCGCATTTCCCATCAGCCCCATTGCTTCCTGCCCACATGTTGAAGAGGATCAACATGTTGGAAGTGATTTTTCCATCATCCTTTCGCTCCTTCCACCATCTGCCGGAAGCTGCCCGAAGTCCTGAAGGCTTTAGCTCCGTCTGCTTGGGAGCCACAGCGCCCCCGTCCTGATTTGTGCCATAAAGCAACACGACAGGTTTCCTCTCTGATCCCACCTGCCGACAAACTGCAGAGAACGCCGAGGAGACGCTGATGGAGGCTGACGGGCTGATCTCTGGTGGTCTGGTTTGCTCACAAAACTTATGCAAACATCTCAGCCCTTGAAAGACACATGCCTACAGAACAGTGGCAAGTTTCAGATGCAGTTTTGAAATACTGATCAGTGTTGAGTGTTGATGCACAACATTTGGAAATGAAGAAGTTAATTTTTAAAAAATGTGGCAATGTAGTGTATAGATCCCCTCGTTGAGGCCACTGCACTGCTAGCGTCTTGCTTGATTAGATCAGAACGGAAGATTGGACACGTACATGTTACACCCCTGTAAGGGGAAATAGAAATAAATGAAGTGAGATGGTGTTGCTGGCTTCAGGTTCAAACTGTATTGAACAATTCACATATTCACATTACATATTACGCTGTCAAGCTAGCAGGCATGCTACATCAGGACGAACGCTGCCTGTATTCACCCGCTAAAGTTACTTTATACAGCAACATTATACCAGCAAACTGCTCCTTGTAACATAAGAAAAACATATGTACACAGTTAAACATTAACTACAGCAATTTTCCTCTCCTGTAAGGGGAAATAGAAATAAATGAAGCGAGGCGGTGTTGCTGGCTTCAGGTTCAAACTGTATTGAACAAGCCGTCAGCAACATGCGCCCCCTACAGGCGAAACCCGGAAGACAAGAAAATCAATCAGAACACATTTCTCTGCCAGAACAATAGATCACATGCGCCCTCTACAGGTGAAACCCGGAAGACAAGAAAACCAATAAGAACACATTTCTCTGCTGGATCAAAAATGAAAATGAAGAAATATTTTAAGAAATATCTTGAAATATTATTTCAAAATGCCTCTTTCCAAATATGAAGTAAAACACATTAGAGTGCACCTTAACCATTTAAACTATACGTTGTCTTTCTCTTGGTTTTAACACATATGTTCATATCTATTACATACATTTCATCTATTATCTGGGGATAAATACTATGTTATTGCTGCTGAAAATGGTTTCTTGGTATTCTTCTTGGAAGCTAATGATGCTCCTAAACATCCTGGATTTGGACATTAAGACATGAGACAAGTGAAACAACTTTTGATGTTGGGCTGAACGAAACCCACAAAGCTTCCAGAGGAATCAGCAGTCAAAAAGATTTTCCTCAACAGGGAGCAG
The DNA here is from genome assembly GCF_902150065.1 of Myripristis murdjan. Taxonomy (NCBI): domain Eukaryota; kingdom Metazoa; phylum Chordata; class Actinopteri; order Holocentriformes; family Holocentridae; genus Myripristis; species Myripristis murdjan. The sequence continues at coordinate 2,103,317 of NC_043992.1, read as the reverse complement.
TAAAGGGCCTCATTATTATAGCACTAGTGTTATTATTATTACTGTAAGAGACTAATGCTGGCTAAAGCAACCTGAGCTTTAAAACAAAATGAAACATCATCAGAGATCCGGACCATCTCTGAGGTTTTTATCATTGCGTCAATAACCAAGAGGGCTTGGCAAGGCAACATTACATCAATATTAGCTTATTAATTCAGCAGTATTGAATGGGTACAAATTTGCATTCACTCTGCATTGATGACCTCAGCTTCTAAGCCAGGCACTTGAGGCGTCAGCCGCTTTCAAAAGATGCTCAGCAGCTACTTTTTTTTTTTTTTTTTTTTCCACCTCAGTTCTTGCCGTCCAACTTTGATTTTTTGCAGGAGGATGCAGGGTTTAATGCTTGGCTTCAAATTTCTGCTCTCAGCGGGACATTTTGATATTCAGCTCATTTGATATCGGTGTCTTAGTGTTAAAAGGCAAACAGGACGATCAGGCTATAAACTCCGAATTCATGCTTTATTTATTCAATTACACTGATATTCTCCTCTGTCTCTGTCTCGTTATTTGTTTCTCACACTTTTTGTTTTTTTTTATATCCGGCTTATCAGTTGATTGTCCCACCGCAGGCTGCCTCTGTTTCTCTGTTGTTATCAGATTGAAAGACCAAGTCCAGTATTTTACCTGTAAGCCTTTCTGGCTTTCTCCATCGATCGGCCTCATTAGAAGTCTAGAAAATATTACGAAACACTGTGTAACAACCACTCTAATACATAAATAACAAAATAAATCAGTAAATACATCAGCAAATAAATAAATAAGTGAATAAATTCATAAATAAATGTAAAAATTAAATTAAAAAAGAAAGAAATGGCATGAAAACCAACATTCTGAAGTCAAGTATAAATATGTTGTAAGTATAAATTTGTAAATTTGTATAAACAGGTAAACAAGACAGAATAAAGCAGATCAATCTATTGGTAAGAAAAAGACACTTGATTCAGCAAACTTCATCAAACAATTTGATTATTATAGGGATTATCTGGGAACTAGGATTATCTCATCTCACCAGCAGATGTTTTTTTTTTTTTTTTTTTTTTTTTTTTTTGAACTTGTTTGAAGAAAAGCAGTTAAAATGGAAGTTTTTGCATTTTCGCGTTCTTGTCTCCTCTTTGCTTCTCTTTTTTCATTTGACTTTTTTCTTCTCCCTTAGTTTTCTCTCCTTGTCTTCTGTCATCTTCTCTCTTTCTCTTTTTCTGTTCTCCTCTGTTCCACTTTGCCTTCTTGCATTATGCTCTATTGTTGTAATTTCTGCTAAGTCATGGTGCAGCAGTGTGTGTGTGTGTGTGTGTGTGTGTGTGTGTGTGTGTGTGTGTGCGTTCTCGCCTCCTGGCATCCCTGTGGCAGCCCGAGTCATAAAACTGAGATAATCCATTCCTCTGAATAATTCACACCCTATCAGATGGCTCCATCCCTCCCGTCGCCGGGCGGAGTTGGCAGCGTGACTCCGTGATTGGCTGTACTTTATTTCCCGGTACGAGAATTTGCTTTTAAGGCCTTTTTTTTTCACTGTCTGCGGAACATTATCCCCTTAAATCTGTGTTCTGGGTGTTTTAGGGGACAGCGTCTCCATAAACTACTCAGGTGTGTGTGCGTGTGTGTGTGTGTGTGTGTGTGTGTGTGCAGTGTCTTTGCTTATGCATGTGTGTTTTAACATCCATCTGTGTGTATTTATGTGTGAGTGGTGCTGTTTGTGTACATCTGTTCATGTGTGTATACACATTTGTCTGTGAGTGTGTGTGTGTGTGTGTGTGTGTTTGTGTGTTATTCCTTCAGGATCACAGCAGTCCAAACACACTCTCCCTCTCTCCGTTAACCTCAATAAAACAAGTCAGAAACTCTTGCTTCTCATTTCCTTCCAGCATCAGTTGTGATTTCTCATCCCTCTCGGCTGCTTGCTGTGTTTGCACAGAGATAAGAGGCAAACCTACAAATACTAGATTTCTCTTGAAACAACATCATTTCTGAAGAGCTTTGCCCCAAAATAAACTCACAGCCATCTTATGAACTGTAAATCCTCCAGCTCCTTGTTTGCTGCTGTTGCTACACATTCTTTGACTTGTGCTCTGTCTCATTTCCCTCAGTGTGTCTGCAAAAATACACCTGAAAGCAAAATGCATCACGGTTTTTGAAACAATCACAACCGCAGCAAAATCCTGCATTGACTGAGTAATTATATGTATGAAAATCCTTATTTTAGAGTTTAGTGGTGTTTTCATGTCACAGAGTGTCAAACTGACTCACATTTTTCACTTTTTTAACTGAAAAGATGATTGCCAGCTGAAACAAAATGCCATGTGTGAACATAGCCTAATTCATTAGAGGCCTTCAAACACAAAACAAATAATACAATAAGTAGTCTATATTAATGTATTGCCAATAACATTGCTCTGTCTTCATTAGCAGAAGTAAACTTGCTCACTTTATGGCCTCTTCAGTCAGTTTAAGTCATAAATGATCAATGTGGCACCGCTTGAGACAGAAAAAAAACTCTTATCTTATCTGTACTATGTAATATCTCATACAAATGAGATAAACAAGTAAAGTTGGGGTACTAAATCCCAGGAGAGAAGAGAAACTAGTTTTCACAGTTATTTCTCGTAGGTCTACATTTGGGATTTTATAATCTCAGAATTTTCAAGCTTTTGCCCAGAAACTTTTGACCATCTACCACTTTAACCTAAGAGAATAACCACATTTTTCCTTGTAAATTTATGACCTTTAATCACATAAATTTTGAGTTTTTTTTCTCAGAATATTTCCTCCATCCCCCGGCTCTGTAATTTTTTCCCCTAATATGCTGTCATGTACAGAGCCTGGGGGGTGCAATGAAAAGACCAAATATATATATTTTGAGGCCATCATTTCTCAGTTCATGGCTCAAGGGATAAATGTGAATGAGACCAGGAATCTGACGTAGTTCCATGGATGATATGGATTAAGAATTTACAGAATAATAAGCATAATAATTCAGGCATAATATGTTGGAAAATAACTGAAAGTCTAAATGCTATGCATTTGCAGTGTTGCTGAAATTAAATGTTTACATCTGGACACCCAGAGGTTCAGGCCTGTAGCTTTGCTGAAAAGTGTCAGCTGGAAGGCTGTGGCCTGCTGGGGCAGGGCAGGGCAGGCTGTAATGAGGCCGGGCAGCCATGTGGGCGGACACAGGCTGAGAAGAGACTGAGAGGCAGGAAACAGGCTCAAAACATGGGATTTTCTCTTCCTGACTGCCTGGGCTTCCTTTATCTGTTTCAGTTCAGCTTAATCCATCTGTCTTCCTCTCTTTTCATCCGTCAGGCTCTTTACTCTTCTCTTTCTCCTTTTCCTGTTGTTTTTTATCAGCTGGTTTCATTTGGTTCTGATTAACATTTGAACAGTGTTACTGGACAATGTGATCAGCGATTAAAGAGATGACTTTCACTTAGATGTCCTACCAAAGTCTTCAACTCTGCCACGCCCACCAGGGGGTTTGTCGTTGCTGTGCAGCCAAGCTTTGTCCAAGACATGTAGATCTTTTCTATCTCATGTTGTGATGACCTCGAGGTCATGCTGCCTCCTGGTCTTTCCTGTGATGGCCTCTAGAGGTCATGCTGCCTCCTGGTCTTTCCTGTGATGGCCTCTAGAGGTCATGCTGCCTCCTGGTCCTTCCTGGCCCTGTCTGCCAGAGTTGGAGGAGCTCATTAGGGGGATGACTGGCACCTGGCTGGGTGTGGCAGCATGCATAAATGCTCAGCCAGGTCAGTCAGTCTCTCTCTGCTCTCCATGCTGGACTGACCTCCGTCATCAGGCCCTAGTCCAGGGGTGTCAAACTCGTGCCATGGAGGGCCAAGAGGCTGCAGGTTTTCATTCCAACCAACAACTCCACCAGGTGATTTCACTGATGGTTGGAATGAAAACCTGCAGCCTCTTGGCCCTCCATGGCATGAGTTTGACACCCCTGCCCTAGTCATTTGGCCTTTTGAGCCAATGGGCAGTGGGAGAACCTTTGCTTTTGGTTAGTTGGTTGGTTTAGGGTTTCTTTATACACACACACCACCATATTTACTTTCATACACGCAGCCACACACTACAACCATTATCTTTTCTTGAGTTTCATTAATAAATTAAATTCTTAAGAACGATTCCATGTGTGATGTCTCCACCTTTGTCATTTTCCCTGAGCCAGGAACGTGACAATGTCATGCTGCAAACATAACACCCCAGCAGCTTGGGTTTGAATATTTCACTCAATATAAGTGTGACGTAACGTCAGTGAAGCGTTGCAACCAGATGTGATTTTGTTCTACAATATGGGAAAAACGTCTTTCTAAAAATGGCATTTTTTGGTCCCTTTTGCATGACAGCAGTGTCATTTAAAAGTGCAATAAAATAAAGTGCATTCATTGAACACAGATAAACACTAAACTTACAGTGAAGCACTGTGTTTGATGTATCGCTGCCTCATTAAAATGTGTTCTTTACATGACTGGTGGCATCAAACACAAACAAACAATTAATAATTACATCTCTACCACATCAATACCACGTGATAAGGTCCTGATCACAGCGTCCTGGGTCCCAATTCCAACCTCAGACCCTGTGCTGCATGCTATCCATGCTCTCTCCCCTGCCTTCCCTGTCTCTCTCCACTGTGACTGGCCAATAAAGCAGAAATGCCAAAAAATAATCTTAAAAAATAATAGAGATAGCTATATCTGGAATAAAAAAAACAAAACTACAATTTATTCACGTGACTAAGCAGCGATGCCATGCAGCTGTGAGAACCATCTGTTAAACCTCCTCTGCTTCATATATAGGCGACAAAATTCATAACACACCAGAATTTAATATATGTGAGCTGTCAGCGTTTGGAAATGGAAAAATAGAAAATGCAGTAATCAAACTGTTCAGAAGAGAGCGAAATGAAATGACCATGTCAGTCTCTGAGATTAAAAAAAGCAAGGCCACTTAGAGAACAGATGGACCTGTTCAATATTAAAAAATAAATAGCCTGTGTTCTGTATTACTTGCAAATGGCACAAGCATGCATAATGAATGAAGGCCTGTAATGTGAATGGGCAGTTGCTTGGCCGATATTCAAGAACCCATTTATGACTCCTATCAGTCAATTATGATGATCAGGGCATCTCTCCTCCCTCCCTCTGCTGAGGCTGAGCTCTATTCACACTAACTGCAGATTAACTGGAGCTACTCTATTACTAATACTGATTTGATTGGCTGCTCTTGGCTCTTATCCTTCTTCTGGCTCCTCAAAACAAATGCAGAGAGGTGGAGGGATATATGAACATCCTGTTGAACGGGAAACGATGAGATTTATGGGACGCTTGGGCAGTTTAATATGAAGACGGTGCCCTCTTTCCAGTTACGAATGGGAAGATTTGTAACGCCAAAGATGGTGGCTTCGTAATGCGACGTGTCCTCAGCCAGAGTCTACCAGTCAATCTTTCAGGTTTAAACGACTGCAGAGGTACACTCTAAAAACACTTGGGTTATTTCTTTAACCCAGTTCCTGGGTTACTTGTGTTGGGTTACATTTCTGGGTTATTTTTCCAGAGCCATAACCATTTCTTGGGTTATAAGGATTTTATTTTGACCCAATTTGTGGGTTTTTCCAGTTGGGTAATATTTCTGGGTTATTTTTTCTGAGAGTAACCCATTGTTGGGTCAGAGACTTGGGTTTGATTGATTGATTGCTTATTGATTGATTGATTGAATACTTTATGAACAGTTTGTGTAACGAAGAGCACTTCATTACTAGTGACTGATAGCTTTGCT